>NW_026782037.1:0-182972 GCF_031769215.1 Ylistrum balloti
GCAAACCTTCTAAACAATAATGATAACAAAAACTCCCTCATCTAATATGTCGATTAATTTCGATATATCTTTTGCTTTGAATCAGTTTACTTCATGAAAAAAATAACTTGATTCTTTTACCTTCAAAGACATTTTTCTTTACTTCAAAAACACCATTTTGGGAGATTGATTGCTTCCTAGCTCGCGTAACAAGATGGCAGCGTTGATGTAGAATAGTGAATCGACAGCAAATATTTATTGATCTGAGGTTTACTTGTCGCAATGTTTTATTTTGGATTCCAACGCTTATGTGCCCTCTGTTCGTCGCCTCCATTTTATTTAAAATGCTACGACATGAACTAGAATATTTGTTGTTTCCTTATAAAGGAATGTCAAATCATATCAAATGCTACATGAAAGAGTATGTTGGTATCCTCTGTAGTCACATCTATACAATATCATGTTGATTAAATAAATACTATCAATATATTTTCGATGTTGCAGTGTACTCCTCGGGTACACGTTTTTGATAATTTCTAATACATTACTAACTAAACATGTTTTTTGTTTTGTTCTACATAATGGTACTGTTGTATAAGCGGTATTTAGTGGATTATATTGTGGAAGTCCTTTAAAACCACCAATCCTAGTCTGCCATGTATAATGTTGATAACTTTATAATATATATGATAACTCTCATTTTATTATTTGGATGAACTAGTACTCCAAGAACCATTCATCCTTATGTTCATGTGGTTCTTCATTTACCTGCTTTAGTTTATAGTGTTTTAACAATAAAAGTGTGCAAGTTAATTTATTTATATCAAAGATATACATACATCCGTATGTACCTCAAGATATCATTTCAGATTCCATATTAAAACATAAACATGCTGGCAACATAAACATGACGTATATCAGCAAATAAATTAAGATAACATGTATACACTTTACAAGGAAAACAAACCCTCATTGAAAACATTGAAATTCGACAGAAATCCAGTCATTTGCCTTTCTCTTCTTCAATAACATGTCTATAGTCACTTCATTATCAGCGGTTCCTAAATTCTACCTAATTTCAGCACAGACATCGCACATCAAGAAAATGGTAGTCAATAGCTGCAATACTTTTGCTAAACGGTGTTTATTTCGACTGTTGCATCAGATCAAAGATATCACTAGTATCACCAAACATTAACAATCAAAATATGTTGTTGCAAAGTATTAGAAATGTCGGCCCTACTAGACATCCTGTGTATCCAGTGTACATTAGTTTTTTTTCAAACCAATTGGTGAACTGATTATATACCAAGCATGCTTCATCGGTACTGGACACAACATCGAAATATTTGTTTAAAAGTATTGCTTTTTAAAATGATCTAATCCTGTGCCCTGTAAAGTGAATTTGCATCGTTTAATATTTATAGATTGTCCACTTATCAACAGTCTTTTTTATAGTTTCTTTCATGGCATGGACATCATAATCATTATTTGGCATTTTAGCATTATTATGAGATATGTAGTAATGTTTTTATGCACTTTGGTTTTATTATTAAAGAGAAAAGACAGTCTTAAAATTTCTTCCGTCATTCCAATTCTGATTTTGTTGAAACTGTGTTGTTCTTTCCTTTGTATAATAATGATTATATTTTGTATACAGAGGATTTGAAAATTTCATTTGACGATTTTTTATATATATAGCTCTCTGTTAATGTACATTGTAAGTTTTTCTTGATCTGTGTTTGTTATAACTTATAGACTATGACATTTCATGCTGGATAAATAATTTGCCTGTTAATTTTAAGAAATCAATACCAGGTGTTTATTTAGAAAAGAGTAAACTAAAATCCATAGACTGCTGTCGTTGTTGTCAGGATGGTTGCTACGACCATGCATAGAACAATAAAAAATTAATTTTTAAATATTAAATCCAAGTACTGATTAATGATGCTTTATACTGAATGCACTATTTTATCGTTTATTTTTAATACAACAAAAATTCAACATTCATGATGTGATAACAACATCGGGTATACAATTTATATATAAATTGTTCACCAGTATGGGTGATATGTCAACAAAATCAGCGGGCTTTAAGGTACCCTTCAAAACTGTCAAAATTGCTTTATCGTTTTTCTGCTTTGAGTAAGAATCATTTTTTTTTTTTTTTTTTTTGAGAAAATTAGATACAATTCATTTAAATGTAAAATGTAAAAATCAAATAAATTTTGTCGATTTACTTCAGTTTTATAAGGAGCTGTATTGTATATCCAAATTTCTTTAAATAGATATATTAAGGATTTGGGCATGAATTTTCGAATGCCTAAAACGATAACCAAATGGATATGAATCCTAACCTCGTTTACCTTGTGTAATCAATATAATAATACAGTTATAAACATTCTAGTTACACATCTTTTTATTTCAGCATTGGGATTGATTCTCCTCAAATCAGATCTCAATGAAGGTCCACCAGGACCAACTGGAGGAGCCGGCGCGACCGGAGCTACTGGAGCGACAGGCCCGACCGGAGCTACTGGAGCGATAGGCGCGACCGGAGCTACTGGAGCGACAGGGTCAACCGGACCAACGGGACCAACGGGACCAACAGGCGCAACAGGACCAACAGGTGTAACCGGACCAACAGGACCAACAGCCGCTACAGGACCAACAGGACCAACAGGCGCAACAGGACCAACGGGACCAACGGGACCAACAGGACCAACGGGCCAAACGGGCCATACAGGAGCCACCGGTCCCCCTGGATTTAGAGGTGGTAGTGGAGGTGGAGGTGGCTAGGATGTACTATAGAATCACTATGTGTTGCAACATTAGCAAATAAAACATCCAGCACTGATTGGTGTTTGGTTACATATAAATTGTTGAAAAAAAATCAGCGTGGTAAATATGAAACACGGAATTAATCTGCAGTGGTAAGACTAGGACATGGGTCGGAAATCAACAATAAACATGGATAAAAAATGAAACATAACAGTAAACATGGACAACAAAATGTAACAGTACACATAGAATAAAAATGTAACAGTAAATATGGACAAAATATCTCATATAACAGTCAACCTGGATAGTAAACACACATAAAAATGTAACAGTAACACAGACCAAAGATGTAACCAACCATTAACATGGACCAAATATGCAACAATAAACATGGACCAAAAATTTAACATAACATAATGTTATTGTAAACATAGACTAAAATACAACAATAAGCATAGACTAAAAGGCATCAATTAACATTGACAAAATATGTATCATAACAAGAAAAATAAATCAAATTGTAACAGTAAATATGGACAAAAAGGTTACAAAAGATTAACAAAAAAAAATGACAGTTAAAAGGACCAAGTATATTAGACAGAGGTAAAATTAATGATTTTGACAACTTTCGTTCAGTTTTACATCGATATCATATATATTGTCTGAGTATTATTACATTAACCATATTACTGTCTAAGCGCCACACTACGATTCCTAAGTACTCTGTAACCTGGAAGAAAATTACCAAGATACACACCAATAACTAATTCCTATATCAACTGACAAGAAAATGTAAAATACATCTTTATGGTCAAACGACATAGAAAGTTATTTGATCCTGCAGCGAAACAAACTTTGTTAATAAAACCGTTTCAGCATTACTTAAATCAGAACTGATATTCTCATAAGATTTTTATCCGTGAATACGTTACGTAACATGCATATATATTGCTTTTATGTAACGCTGATAGTATATGTAATAATCCATTATGAAATAACATTTTCAATAATTATATATTTCACTCTTTTTCACCGGCAAAAATTATATGAATACATATTCTTCTCATTGGTGTCTCAATTATCATTCTAGGAAGAGCTCCTTGGTAATATTTTAAGTTTAACCGCGACGTGTAACATTAGAAGAATATGGGCCTAAAATAGGCTCTGATATAATACTAACAACACCACAGAAAACATACGCTGGATAACTTTTAGAAGTAAAAGATGTTTGTTTGAAAGGAAGGATAATCTAAAGTTCATATCTAAGTATCGGTGCTCACCACCAATTGATAACACCCTATGATACGTTTTAGTTTTAAAAAAATACATACTGAAGTGATTGTTTAGTGTCTAAGAATATTTTATATCGGTAGCGAGGTTGAGATGCGTGTAACGTATACACATATTGGTTCGGTTGAGAAACCCTACTATGCAAGCACATACCTGTGCGTAGTACGATCTACTTGTGTGTAATACGACTTGTAGCGAGAATTAAACTTCCGGTTCAATTTTGAACACACGTGTTGTGTTATGCAGTAATGTAACGCTCTAATTAATTACGTTTGAGAGCGTAACACGGTGTCAGATCAGGGATTTGATGAAAGTACATTACAGTAAGACGAACTGGTCTTGTAAAATTTCATCATGGCTGAAAAAGCAACTCCGGCAACCCATGCACCTCATGCTATGCCATTGGATCTTAAAAGAAATTTGGCTACAAAATGGAGAAAATTAAAAAGAATATGGTCAAATTATGAAATTGCCTCGGATTTAAGTAAGAAGGAGGCTAAGATAATAACAGCACCGTTCCTTTCATGTGTAGGGCCAAATGTTATAAAACTGTACGAAGGGTTTGAATATTGATATTGCTGAATTTTTTTTAAAGCCTTTGACACGTTCTGTATAGGCCAGACGAACGAAACGTACGAGCGGTACTGTTTTAACAAACGCGATCAGGGACCAAATGAGACTGTTGATTATTATGTGTCTACGCTGACAAATTTAGCTAAAACATGTAACTATGGAAATCTAGAGGATAGTCTAATGAGAGATGTAAATGTTGTTTGACAGTTGCCCATTAGTAATGACCGGTATGCATTACTGAGAAAGGCTACTGAACACGACAACGGTCAAAGGGAGATCATCTTATGTGATGGCCTAAAAACGCGAACTGAAGTACCCGAGTACTTGTATCAATTTTATACCTTTCGTAATGAATTGACAGTTCAGAATGGACTAGTGTTCAAGGGTGATCGTGCCGTGGTACCTGTAAGCGAAATGAAGAATCTAATTGAGATTTCTCATTCTCACACTGGGATTCAAAGTAGCATCAGGTGTATCCGTGAGTGCCTCTATTGGCCGGGCATGTATAAGGATATTGAACAGTTTGTCAGCGAATGTGAAACTTGTAGTAGTTACTCGAACAGTCAACAAAAGGAACCAATCATCAACCACGAAATATGTAAAAGGCCATGGCTAAAGATTTGAGCGGACATTTTTAAGCTCAATCAGAAAGATTTTCTTGTAACAGTAGACTACTATTCAAGTTATTTTGAGGTAGATCGACTACATGATAACACCGCGAAGGAGATTATCAGCAAACTCCGAGCTCATTTCGCGTGCCACGGACTTCCAGATTCGGTAATGACTGATAACGGTCCTCCATTTGGATCTTACGACTTCAGTGAATTTGCACAGAACTATGGGTTTGAACACATTACAAGTTCTCCCCACTACCCTCAGTCAAACGACAAGGTAGAATACGCAGTCACAACTGCAAAGCCAATCATGGAAAAGTCTATTGAGGATGAGCGAGATCCCTATTTGGCACTTCTGAATTTGAGAAACACACCAATTGAAGGCCCAGATTGTTCTCCAGCTGCGCTTGTAATCAATATGAGAACGAAGACTCAATTATCAATGTCAGCATCGTTGTTGGAACCTATGGTACCTAATAATATCAATGAAAAACAAACTCATCACAAAGCAAAACAGTCATTCTACTATGACCGTAACACCAAAAAACTCGCTTCTCTGAAAGCAGGCGATTCTGTTTTTATTTGACCTCAAGGACGTTCTAAGGTATGGACAAAAACCCAAGTTTTAGATCAAGTTGCTATTCGCTCATACAGAGTCCGAACAGAGGATGGTCGCGAGTATAGGAGAAACCGAAGGCATTTGCGTGAAACTAATGAACCACTAAGGCACGAACATCACTTAATAGAGCCTCTTGCACAGACTCACCAACCTACATCATCAGAACGATCTACACCTACATCGCGGATCCCGATTCCGACTAGGCTAGCCTCCAAAGAGACTGGATCTGTGAATCGCGTGTTTTTAAATTCAGTGTGCCATTTTCAGTGTACAGTATAGCAGATGTTTATCATTTTATTGTTCTATAATTTTGAGGACAAGTAGTCTCTTTTATTATGATGTTTATCTTGTTAATCTAGTCAGTGACATTCTACCGTGAATGGACAGTTCAATTTGGAACGTAACAGATAGTAACAAATCTATGACTTGATCAGTAATGTCTTGGCACACACCGCGTTGATGAGTACCCGTGTTTGTGTTATGACATTGAATATCTTAATAATGACAATTATAATTTCAATATATTTTAATACACTTTGTACCAGCTTAAATTACAAACAAACAAAAAAACATTTGGATTCATGGTTTGTGCTCTAAAGTAAATCTTAAGTGATATATGACATCGTGGAAATGGACTTTCAGGATCCTTACTGTATTTTCTTTATATGTACAATTTTTTATTAGGATCTTAATTTCAATCTTGAGACGAGGGTTGTAACGTATACACATATTGGTTCGGTTGAGAAACCCTACTATGCAAGCACATACCTGTGCGTAGTACAATCTACTAGTGTGTAATACGACTTGTAGTGAGAACTTCCGGTTCAATTTTGAACAGACGTGTTGTGTGATGCAGCAATGTAACACTAATTAATTATGCTAGAGGGCGTAACAATGCGGAAACTATTGTTTAAGTAGTGCTAAGTGTTCATAGAAAACTTATAATTATATATCCGATTCTATAATTTGTCTCTGCCAATTTATGTATGGCAGGTCATCAGTTATTCTCACAGGATTCATGCCTAATTAATATAACATAATGGTTAAAGGAGGAGTGCCAATTTGGGCCTTCTGGCGGCCATGACCGATATTTTTTATTTCTTGTGTAGGAATTCCTTGGGGTTAGGCGGTCATGATATGACATAAAATTAAGGTCAGATCTGAGCCATTCATTAGTTATGGGGGGGTAAAGTGGGGGGTAAAATTCATAAACAGCTCCATTATGACAAACCTACATTATATTTTTGGATTTTTTCTTCTTAATTTTCATGTAATAATCCATATCAAAACATTCATTAGTAAAATTGATTGAAAAAAATATTCCTTTGATATAAACTCGTTCATCAATGACTAAGTTTTTTTAATTATTCGTACTATCGACAATGTGTTGAACAGTTTATATTTTTATGTGAATTATATTATATAAGGTGGAAAGACAAACTAAATACACGTAATGAACGCAAGAGATATGCTGCTATCCATAGTGATACGGGATCAAACCCTATATCGCAATAAAGCACCAAACCATGTTAAAGGAGTAGTTGCATGGCGGCCATATTCATATTCATCAATAACTTTCTTTCTATTCAATCGATTGCAACGTAACATGCAGGAGGGGATAATTGAATGAGAGTGCTCATTTTGAAACACACAAAGAAAATAAAAATGGAAACAAAATGGCATCAAAAATGCTGACTTCTGATTCGTCTAAATTTAAATATTACTTAATTTTCACATAACTTCGTATATTCTTCCATTATTGGAGAGATAGGAGATAATTTCTTCAATTATTAAGGTTGATGAGGCAAATGTATATTTTTACCAGATTATGAACAATTTTCTATCATTGCCAATTTTTAAGAGATGAAGTGCATTTGCGGTGAATACGTACGAAACACCTTCACTACTCGGCCAACGCAGCCCCAGTTAAGTCCATGTACAGTTCGCTACCGTTATTAAAGAAAAAAGGGGGCATATGCCAAGTTATGGATATCGTTGCATATACAGGCTCGAAATTTATTATGCATTATCTGTTCTGTTTGAAATTCTGAAGATTGTGGTCATTTCATCCCTCTGACCTGCTGGGCTTGTTCGTCATTTGGCATGCAATTTTGTATCCATATATTGTATTTTGTTTGGGTTTATGTCACGAACGGATCTGGCACCGAATAAGGTCAGTGAATTGTCGATGGACCATGGTTTCATGGGCTCCTGCTTCACTCAGGTGTTCATAAAAATAGCTTAGTGCTTGCTTAATTAGGTTGGTACCACATGTAATTGTCCATCTATTCATAATCTAACACAGGGAATTCAACTCAGCTTTGAAAAATCTTAACTGTTTGATCCTAGAATTGTGCGATTCAACAGCCGTGTTGATATTCTCCGGGCTTTAAAATTGAAGGCATGAAAAGCTTATATCCAGAATCTGCCACTGTACTCACAACATCTCAGAAACCACGATCATCTATTATGTGATTATCATCAATCAAAAGGACCTTCAAGTTATCAACAGACTTTAATATCTTGTCTGTTATTTTTGCATTCTTTTTCATCTTAGAAGGGACCGACAGTGTTTAATATATATCCATTAGGAAATTATATACTTATGAATATGACATCATTCCTTTTTTCTGACCTCAATAGGTTTTTTACCAATAGAGATGCAAATATCATCAAGGACGAGGGTCACGTTGTTACCAAAAATGTCTGTGTAAAAACAATATTGTAGCTTAGAGCTTGTTCGCATGACAAATGATGGTGTCAAGTTGGTTCCTGAAACTTACACATGATTTGGAATATTCTGCTTACAGTTGATTTGTGAATTTTAAAAAAAAGCATCATCGAAACAGTATCAATGCAATCTGAGTTGATATTCCTTGTATATGGATATACCTGGACAATCGACTATAGTAGCATGAATCTTTTCGAACTGATCGCAATATATACACTTTCGATGTGACGCAGAGGCATAGAAAAGGTCATCTACCTTAAGACATTAACTATCTGACGGAGTTGTGTCATCGTTTTCGCCTTCATCATTACAGTTTGCATCGCCGACATCGTCGTCATTTTCATTGGCTGAACGATAAAAGGGTGGAAGCCATTTCCGACTTTGAACTACTTTCACTGGGAAGTGCATTCAATCCCAATACACCTGTTTTCCATTTTAGAGGTGTACAGAAATTGCTTTTATAAATATAAGAGATATAATTTTCTTTTGAAAAGTTAACAAACTGTAACAGCAATAACAATAACGACTGTTTAACAAAGGTACAAAATGATATGTTCATTTCTTCTTAAAGACATATAGCATTAAATCAACCTTTCAATTGTATCAAGATTGATAGTTGTGTCAGGATAATGATATTACTTTGCGATAGTGATACTAGCTGAGAGCCTGGTCATAAAACTATGATGTTCAGGTCTTCGTCTTCGTGACACAGGGTAACCTCATGAAATATCAGATTTGGTGATAATCAAAGGTTCTCTTCAAGGCGCACTCATCAACCCAATCATGTGAATGCAAATGACAAAAGAACAAACTGATATGTCTGTATTTTGTGTTTTTGAATGCAGATGATAGATGAAGAATAAAGCTGCGTTGGTTCGTTAAAATCTAAAATTTTAATAAATGTTTTTTGTAATAAGTTTTCCTGTTCAAGTTTAATTTACATATAATGTCTACAAAGAAAGTCAATTAATATATAGATATTCAAAGTTGACAATGTATGCTACTGGTGCGTGGGACAATAGAATTTGTTTGGTTTAGTATAGGACTGCTTTAAAGTTTTTGATATCAGTATGATACTCTATCATAAGGTTTATTCAAAAGATTATTAGGAAATAGCAGGAAACTTCTATCGGTCATTTTGTTGTTTGATTGGTCACAAATTGTAACATGCCTGCTAGGTCTAATGTATAAAATTATGTCAGAACTGGAGAGCGATTAATCCTACACTTGATAGGTTATTTTTATTGTACAATTTGATCATGTACTCTGAGTGCTTCGATATTACGGGGTAAACTAAAAGAAGTTCCAAAATCTTGTCATATCCAGTAATTCACAAACACAATATTTATTTGATGAAACAATAGTTATCGAAAAATAGTTAAGGATGAAAATTTGAGAGTACTCAAATGATAACTAAACTGTTTTGCTATTAATGTGCAAATTTGCTGAAAAAGAAAATTGGGTTTTGAGGCATGTTTGCAAGTAAAATGCAGTTTGTGTTAAAAGCATATGACATACAGCTGATTGTCATTGCTAAGGCCATTATATATGCCATTCAGCTGTGTAACTGGATTGTAATTTGGATATTTTTCTTGACTTCTGTCAAGTAAAAGGCCCACAGGGTTCTGTGTTTTCCAAGTATCGTAATTGGCACTACAGTCAGAATTATGGTCCAATAGGTGTTTAACTGTTGGTGTAGGCTCTGCAATCGACTAATTTAGATGAAAAAATATATAAAATATTGTGGGCCATTGTTCATCCTCTATGCAGCAATCCTTTCCACATGCCTTACCTCTTTTTAAATTCAATCAAGACTAAAGTTATATTTGGACTAGAGTGAGCAGAGCGATAGCTTGTTTCAATTCTGGACTTGTTAACACTAGATAGAAGAGATTTTAATATACTTTGTCAAGTGAAATGCCTTGTATCTGGATGCTGTTCCCTAAATAAATCACGACAACTTTCTAACATAAATGGTAGGTACGTTTTGTCCTAATTATAATCGACCTAACTCACACTGGTGACTATCTAATATAAATGTTAAGTACGTGTTGTCCTAACTATAATACAACTAATTCACACCGGTGACTATCTAATATAAATGTTAAGTACGTGTTGTCCTAACTATAATAGAACTAATCCACATTATTGCACCTCGGACTAGAATGCATTGATCTGATTGGACGTTGCTTGCCCCCTATAAATCTATAGGGGGCAGCTGAATATATAGGGGGCAATGGCCGCCATCCATTATCTCTGAAAGGCGTCACTTCGTAATTTCAAATCACAGATTGGCGATATTCACATTCTGTTCCGTGTCGGAATATTGGCTAGAGTGAATCCTAGAAGTTGCTATTATCTAGTACGAGTTGTTTCCCCTACACGAAGCACCTATTTGACTCGGATCAAAAATGGCTGGGCGGTTCGGGCAGACGACAGCTGCAGACAAGGGAAAAAACGCCTAGCACTTAACGCTGATAAGACGTTAAAAGCTAATAAGTTGGCCGCTAAAGTGTTCAAAGATTATTTGGTGGAAAAGCAGCAAAACCCAGATTTTGAAGATTACGATGTAGTCCGACTGGACGAATGTCTTGGCCATTTTTACATGGATGCCAGGAAATGTGATGGGACGTATTATATATATATTTAAATGGGTCCTTGGTGCAATAAATTCGTTATGTAGTTTGCTAGTGACCCCCTACAGGAATATAGGGCTTCGCCCTCACCCCCTACCAATCTGACTGAACCCCTATATTCCTGTAGGGGGTCACTAGCAAACTACATAACTAATAATGGTGACTCTCTAATATAAATGTGAGACACATGTTGTCCTAACTATAATAGACCTAACTCACACTGGTGACTCTCTAACTTATATAGTAGACCTAACTCACGCTGGTGATTCTCTAATATAAATGGTAGGTACAAAGCGTGACAAGATCATAACAACATTATGGCAAAGTATGACAAAATGTGACAAATTATAATAAAACTGCCACAACTCGCCACAAAAACATAACAAAATAATGACAAAATATGACAAATCATGACAAAATGCTAACAAATTGTAATAAACTGACAAAATACTAACAAATCGTAACAAACTGACAAAATGCCGACAAATCGTAACAAACTGACAAAATGCTGACAAATTATGATGAATCTTGACAAAATTGGCTTAATTCGCTTAATCAGTGATTTAATTGGTTGAAAATTCATTCATTTCTGGTATTTTCAAGCTTTCACTTAATTTTTTGCCTTTTTTATTTTGATGTGATTTTCCTTTTTCTTTTCCTTTTTGTGACATTTCATTCATTTTCCCTTCTCCTCGTGTTTTGACACATTCTAATCGTTTTCTTTTTGCAACTTTTTGTTATATTCTTTTATATTTTGAGTATTTTTTTCACTTTTCCCCCTTATTTCATATTTTAATTAAGTTTACTGTCATCTTTTATGGCTCATTTTAATATATATCTTTACGTATTTTGTGTCCATTCTTTAACATTGGTTTACCGTGGTACGTCACGTCCAAATTGTGATAAATAACCCAATGTATGAAGAAAAAGCATTAGATAATGGAGTCCCATAAGGAAGTATTATCTCGCCTACGCTGTTGAATATGTTTATGGATTCGTTTAACCAAATTCTGCAAAAGTATTCACAAACAAAAAAATTAGCTATGTTACACAATTTGCTGATGATAAAAGTATTTGGAGCTCAATACAATTTGTTATACCAGTGACATCATCCAGAAAACAAAGAGAGAAAACATACCTTTATCTTCTCCGGAAGACTTAAAACCAGATGTATATCTACACGCATTGAGTATATTAATCAAGTCCAATATGTCGGAATGATTTTGGACCCTAAATTCTCCTTGAAATCACACAATAACTTTCGGATCGGTGACAATCTTGGATCCAACAAAAACACTGACCCAGTATAAATAGAGCCTTTATAGGGTATAAACTTGATGTCAATTTACAATTCGGCCTCAGATGATGTACTCAGTGCGCTAAATGCAATTCCACACAAAGCACTTAGAATTTTATTAGGAGCTATTTAAAAAATACACCGTCAGTGGTTTTGGCAGATTCAGGCGAATTGCCACGAAAAAGAAAAAAACTGATTGTCATATATTAGGCTAGGACGGAAACATTGGGACCAAATTTTCCACCTGATGAATTATTAAAAAAACAACAGATTTGTCCCTTGCAAATCATAAAATGACCCAGCATTTAGGTTAGAAACATAATTAAGTATGTTTTTATCGAAAAGGGTTACAATAGACAAATAACTTACTGGAATATTATGAGAATATTGATTAAGGAAAAGTCAACGTCGTCATAATACGGAGGATGCGAAACACAGTTTTCATTGTCCATTATATTATGTTCAACGACATAAAATGTTTAGACTCTTAATATAGTAAATAACTATTACATATGAAAGCCTTTTGCATGGTGAGAGTTCTTTAGATATAAAGTCACATTGTACTTGTTATTGTGTATTTATGTGCAAGCATGTTTAGAATTTTATTGTTGATCGTAAAAGATTGGCCTAAATACTAATCAATACAATGTGTCATCTGCCTAGTTGTTTAATCCTAAACTTTTCCTTTTTGATTTCTGTCGCCCATTTCTATATTTCTGTCTGTTCTGCATGTTCCAAAACATGTGACATATATTATGTATTGATCATTGTAAGGTCATTGCCATGTTTTGCATTTGTATGCATTTGTATTATGGAGAAGACATTGATAACTTTCATCCGATCCATTCGAATTTTATTATGAATAAAATTGGTTTGGTTTCAAATGGGGAAGGGGATGCTACGATAAACCACGAGTTAACTCAGTTATCTTTCATTTTATCTGCAAACTTACAGCAATTTATTTGTTTGTAGTAACATGGATAATATAATTCATATCTATGTAGAATGAAAAAGTTTTGAATATATACACCTGAACACGAACACGTCGTTATCTACATGCCTAGAGCAGGCAATCTTACCAAGACGTGTAGTAATGCACCGGGATTAACGCCTAAGGATACTGTAGAAAAAAAATTGCGAAACACTTTACAGGAACACCACTAGGCTTTGGCAGGTGTATCAAGACGGAGATAAAGGAAAGATTAAAAAATGGCAACCTCCAATATTCATTTAGGTATATAAAAGACCTTGTATGGAGATGGTTTGGCTTTATATTGATTGTTGTAAATATTTAATCGACATTTTTATCGAGTGTTCGCGGTTCTATGCGCTAGATTTGGTCTCTCAAAACTCCACCGATGTTTAAAAATACATTTAACTTATTAACGGATTGGATTGAAATTTTAAAAATCAACACTCTTTTTTATTTTATGAATGCGTTTGCTTTGTTTTTCGTTCTACACGAATCTCGTTACGGGTGACATGGTAAGCGTGATCACCCATGCTCTGACTGTCGTGATGTGTACAATCAAGAGTGAGCATGGCTACTTTTCCTGTGGCACATGGGTTCGACATGGACTGGTGGCGGGGATGTATATCGAAAGTTTTTGTCTCCAAAATGATAATTTGGGTTTATTTCAAAACAGAACAAGTTTTATTTGGTTCACAAAATTATCAGACCTTATGGTTACGGCACTCCAAGGCTTATCCCGCCTCGATTTAGAGATGAAATTGTGTCATATCACAGTTATTACAGTCTTATTCCCTTCCTCGACACTGCAGAGGATAAGCTCACGATCGCTTTCTGAACCTCTTAAACCGTTCATGGAAAAATTGGAGGTTCCGTATGTGACACCTTGTAGATAAGACGAAAAGACTAATTTGATCATTCAATGTAAGGAACTTCTCGGTCACACAACAGCATATTGTACTGGATTTGAAGTTGGTAGGAATCAGGGTTTTTTTTTTTTTTTTTTACCAATTAAACTACTTCGCTTGAGTCTTCAGTTTTGCAATGATATGTCCCAGCGTTACAGAGAGTGAAAGTGATCGTAGCCCATGGAGTATTGATGATTGTTCAAGGGGTACAGAGAGTGAAAGTGACGTAACCCCCGTAGTATCGAGGATGGTTCCAGGAGTACAGAAAGTGAAAGTGATTGTAGCCCATGGAGTATCGAGGATTGTTCCAGGGGTACAGAGAGTGAAAGTGACGTAGCCCCCGTAGTATCGAGGATGGTTCCAGGAGTACAGAAAGTGAAAGTGATTGTAGCCCATGGAGTATTGAGGATGGTTCTGGGGTACAGAGAGTGAAAGTGACGTAACCCCCGTAGTATCGAGGATGGTTCCAGGAGTACAGAAAGTGAAAGTGATTGTAGCCCCTGGAGTATCGAGGATTGTTCCAGGGGTACAGAAAGTGAAAGTGATGTAACCCCTGTAGTATGGAGGATGGTTCCAGGAGTACAGAAAGTGAAAGTGATTGTAGCCCCTGGAGTATCGAGGATTGTTCCAGGGGTACAGAGAGTGAAATTGATGTAACCCCTGTATATCGAGGATGGTTCCAGAGGTACAGAGAGTGAAAGTGATGGAACCCCTTGAGTATCGAGGATTGTTCCAGGGGTACAGAAAGTGAAATTGATGTAACCCATGTATATCGAGGATGGTTCCAGAGGTACAGAGAGTGAAAGTGATGGAACTTCTTGAGTATTGAGGATGGTTCTAGGTGTACAGAGAGTGAAACTGATCGTAGCCCCTGGAGTTTTGAGGATGGTTCAAGGGGTACAGAAAGTGAAATTGATGTAACCCCTGTAGTATCGAAGATGGTTCTAGGAGTACAGAGAGTGAAAGTGATCGTAACAGACATATATAAATACCAGGTAACATAAAACTACTCACCAGATATATATAGATACCAGGTACCGTAAAACTACTCACCAGATATATAGAGATACCAGGTACTATAAACTACTCACCAGATATATATAGATACCATAAAACTACTCACCAGATATATATAGATACCATAAAACTACTCACAAGATATATATAGATACCATAAAACTACTCACCAGATATATATAGATACCATAAAACTACCCACCAGATATATATAGATACCATAAAACTACTCACCAGTTATAATTAGATACCAGGTACCATAAAACTACTCAACAGATATATATAGGTACCATAAAACTACTCACCAGTTATAATTAGATACCAGATACCATAAAACTACTCACCAGATATATAGATACCAGATACCGTAAAACTATTCAAAAGATATATATAGACACCAGGTACTATAAACTACTCACCAGATATATATAGATACCAGATACTATAAACTACTCACCAGATATATATATAGATACCATAAAACTACTAACCAGATATATATAGATACCAGGTACCACAAAACTACTCACCAGATATATATAGATACCAGGTACCACAAAACTACTCACCAGATATATATAGATACCAGAAACCGTAAAACTACTCAACAGATATATATAGGTACCATAAAACTACTCACCAGTTATAATTAGATACCAGATACCATAAAATTACTCACCAGATATATATAGATACCAGATACCGTAAAACTATTCAAAAGATATATATAGACACCAGGTACTATAAACTACTCACCAGATATATATAGATACCATAAAACTACACACCAGATATATATAGATACCAGAAACCGTAAAACTACTCACCAGATATAGAGAGATACCAGATACCGTAAAACTATTCAAAAGATATATATAGATGCCATAAAACTACTCACCAGATATAAATAGATACCATAAAACTACTCACCAGATATAAATAGAAACCATAAAACTACTCACCAGATATAAATAGAAACCATAAAACTACTCACAAAATATGTATAGATACCAATTACCTTAAAACTAAAAAGACAATATCATACTAGATACGAAACTTGAACCAGAAGTAAAAAGACACTATGATGTTAGAACAAAAGGTGAAAAGACACTATTATACTAGCACCTGAAGTAAAAAGACACTATGATACTAGGACCGGAAGTAAAAAGACACTTTGATACTAGAACCAGGAATAAAAAGACACCATGATACTAGCAACGGAAGTAAAAAGACACTATGATACTAGGACCGGAAGTAAAAAGACACTATGATACTAGGACCAGAAATAAAAAGACACCATGATACTAGCAGCGGAAGTAAAAAGACACTATGATACTAGGACCGGAAGTAAAAAGACACCATGATACTAGCAGTGGAAATAAAAAGACACCATGATACTAGCAGCGGAAGTAAAAAGACACCATGATACTAGCAGCGGAAGTAAAAAGACACTATGATACTAGAACAAGACGCACCTGAAGTACTATGTAGTATATTCATTTCTACAGAAATGGATAGTTTCACATGCTTACTTATTAGATTGTTGATATTTAAAAACAATTTAAACATTTAAAACAAATAGATTACAACCATGGTCCTAATAATGTATTTTACACTTAAGTTCCTTGGGAAGTACTCTCTTCCAAATCCTATTGAAGTTCATATAATGTCCGCAAAGGACATTTTTTGAGAGACTGCTTGGCCTATATGTTTTAGTGTAGTCGTGATTAATGAGATAGGATGATGTGCCAATCTGCTACGGCTCAAGTTCTCTTGAATTCGTAATATCATTTTACATCGTATGTTAGCAGGTAGCTGGGCACTGCTCCTTCGTGAATGCTAGTTAGATTTGGTGTACGCTTGGCTGAGGCAAATTAACTCACAACAAAATTATCTAACATAGAATCAACATGTGGATGTGAAACAACAAATTATCCCAAACTGTTAAGTAGCCAAAATTATACTGATCTTTCGTTTGTATTGCCACTCTCATTTAAAGTCGCTTAACAGAGAATGTCACCCACAGCTCGTATCTATTACTGTATCAACAACACTCTGTAGTCTCATTTATATTTTGAAACATTTTCAGCCATTGCGAAAAAGAAACTTGCATCGTCAAAGTCGCATGCTATTTAATAAACTTTTTCACTTTGCCACAGGTCGGTAGATCACAACAGATAATGCGTATTCCCAACTACAACACAACTTCTCCATCACAAATCGTTCGCCATTGAAGAAAACCGCGATCTGCAAGGCAACCATAGAAAGATGATTGCCTTTTCTAGTATTAGACATCTCCCGTTTGGCCCGATACGAAGTGCCGACACGAAACGGACACCGACTTGGTGTTTTGTTTTCTTGTTTTTTTTTGGACGGTCTCAAACTATAAAGGCAAAAGGACTTTCCAAAAAGACCGAATCTGTTTTAGTGTGCAATCATGTGTATGATACTATTAATATAGTCCGTAATTTCTCACAGGCCCCTGTGTACAAGGGTAAAGTAATAGCCACCGATATTTTAATAGAAATTAAAGAAGTTTCGCTGTCCGTACTCCAAATACCTTCAACAATTTTGGGATCATTTTGGTAATAAATTTGTTATATTACTTCTGATTGTTTAGTAGCAAGGCGGACAATATCTTTTGTTTTTTCTTGTCTTTGATACATGCGTGTCTGGCAGCTGTAAAGATTCCGATTATCATGACGATGGCATAACCACTTCGACTCATTTCCTTGCCATTTGTCCCGAGCCAGCATCAGTCACAAAAGGCTCCGCCTCCTTTGACGAAGGTTGTGGGGCGACTTGAGTTGTGGAACTTGTTTCACGAATTCGCCGTACCTTCTGGTTGATATGTATTTTCAGTATTTTCTCAATACCCTCCTGAATTTTTTTCTAAGTTACTGAAGAACCTCCGGAGTCAATGCGAGACATTATAAAGAATTAACACCGAGGTTCCGAAGGAAACAAGTAGTACACATTCACTTTCGCCACAGCATACACACTATGGTTATAATTGACAATTCAGGCATCTTACGTTTTGTTCGAAGTAGTTTTCTTGGTCATCTGATGATGCTCAAATTTTGACATTTCTACCCAATATAAGCAGAAATATCGAGATTGTTTCCTTATAATTGTTTAATTTTGGACAATATGATCTTTACAGATAGAAAATATTCTAAACTAAATATGTAATTATGTGTAATAAAAAATGAAAGTAGAGCATTCTTTAAGGCAAATGAAAATCTATCGTGCTTTAGGTACACTCCAATGTCATCACGCTGGTATATATCCTTGTTGTGGACACTTGCTGTGCGTAGAGCCAGTTTGTTTGCCGCTTACTGCATTCACAATTTCTATTCATTTCGACCCCAATTTCACATTCTGAGTCATAGTATTAAGTGGATAAGATGAAAACAATCTAGTTTGATTACCGTTTACTCTTCTTCATACAATGTTTATTTTGTAGCTCGACGTTAAACAACTTTCTGTGTATCTGTATAAGGAGACGAAGCTAATTTTAAGGTTTTAAAAAGGTCTGTTGATAGCAATGTCAAACTGACTCAAACACAAGCAAGGATAATCAGAACGTTCATCGAACTTCTAACGTCATATTGCAAAAGAGAAAACAATATTTCCAACAGGAACAGGAAACTCTATACTTATTTAAAGTTTTCATAAACTGCCATCACTTAAATGCACGTGCCTTGTCTCTCAGCTGACAGAAATCGTGAAATTGGTCACAGTTTGTTATCGGCTTAAATCTTATATTTTTTAGTTTAAAAAAAGGCCGTCATTAACAACGTGTTACCAAAACTAAAATGTTTTTCAAAATTGAAACGAAGTCGGAAATATAAATAAATAAATATAAATGAATTTTGAGCCAGTCGTTAAAAAAGGACATTTGGGATATAATCAAGTGAGTGTTATAACACAAAACATGCATATTTTGCATCGCTTTAATAACATTTTTCCTCTGCAATCAATTTGCTATATTAAATAACACAAAATAACATTCACTATGCTATCTAACAATCTTCGTTAAAAGCTTACATAACAGACAAACAAGACAAAACTCTAGAGAAGCAAATCCAACATAAATACAAGATCTGTTTACGTCCTAAAGATCCACTTATCATCAGAATCACTGTCTTGTACACAGTGTTGCATATAATCAGTATCCTGCAATGGTCTTGAACGATACACATAAAATTAATTTTGAGAATAAAATATTGAAACAAAATACAATCACAGAAAAAGAAAATTCCGGACTAAACGACATTCACATAATTTGAAGAGGATTTTTTTTTCATTTAAATTTCGTTTTCAAAATAAAATAGAGTATGGTTTGTGTTAATGTTAGTTTTACGCTAGTTTTGTTTCACGACCTGTGAGTACTGTATAATCTTGATAGGAATACTATTTTACTACAAACAGTATTTTAATTTAGATATTCAAACGAATTTATTCAAACATTTGTCTCACTCAAAATTCACTGGGTTAGCGAACTTGTATTATCAGATTAACTGTATTATGTTATTTAAGTATTCTTGTCTCCCGATACAGCGGACAATAAGATCACAGACTACAAACAGGCCACGACAGGGAGACAATGATTATAACACAAAGTTAAAGCCACTTGATATTTCGGAAATTCGTCTGTTTATAAGCAGCCGTTTAATTGATTACCTTTAATCAAAATCTGACATCTAAAGGGATCATTTGCTCTGAATACTAAAACCACAAAGATCCTGTATTTATTGGGGTTGCTATGCGTACAGCCTACCAGGGATTTTTATCCAATGAAAGTTCGGATTTTATTTTCATTGTTACATTTGTAGTTTGTAGCCTTTCCTTAGTTTTTATTTCTTCACAAGATTTCTAGTCCAGATTCGTTCATTGAAATTACGTAAGTAACTTCACAAATTACGTAAGTAACTTCACAAGTTACGTAAGTAATTTCACAAATTAAATACGCAACTTTGCAAATTACGTAATTCGTAAGATTAGCATTAGCGTGTAAAAAAAAAACAACTTTTATATATGGAATCTGGGTATCGACTGATGGATGTCTTATTGGTACTAATTCGTATTATCGTTAACCAGATGAATCAGATAGTAATGATTAATAACACATTCTTAACGGCCGTCAACACATAAAAAGTCATTATGGCCATTGTTGAATCAGATAATAATGATCTTGAAATCAAATGATTTAAGTCATAAAACAAATTGTGATTTTTTTGTTCGTTTTCATTGGGTTTTATTGTTTGCTAATAAAATAAAATAGAAATATTGAAAATTAACTTTGCAAAATAAGTTATTATTCGTTTCGTGTCTTTCATGAAAAATAATTTCTTTCTTAATTAATTTCTTTAGTGAAACCGCAAAAAAAATGAGCAATTAAAATAAAGCAGCATGTTCATTAATCGTGTTTTAAGAATAGTTAAGAAATGTTGATGTTAAAATCTCAAATGCAGTGTTCAATAATAATTGATATAAATAATTGTTTTCCTAACAGCCCAGCCAGGAACAATATTTCACTTTTCTTTTCATTTCTTTCATTTATTTTTTTCTGATAAAAATTGCTTGGATGTTCATTTCTTCAGACTTCGAACAAATGAAAATAAAATCATAGATTACAACATTCATTTCTTTGCATTTAGAATTTTAATCCCAAAATACTTGCCATTGAAATCAACATATACGTATAACATGAGGTCAATACCATTTTTTCTTATACTTTACGTTTCCTGACTATTTTTTAAATTAACCACGTTTGCTTCTTCTCGAAGAAAACATCACTACGTATTTCATATTCTTTGAAAACCTATTTTAAGACAATCTGTAAATATCTAGCTATTCTATAGAAAATCGTAATGTTACAAGAATGATTAGACGCCTTGGGGAAGAGGCGCTTTATAGTTTAATTATCATACCAGGTTAGAACTCCCTTTAGAAACATCATTCAGTAGATTCTTCATTGATTGGAGAACATCTGGGTCTATTGCTGCTCTATCTGCGTTTTTAACAACATATTTTAAGCTCGTAACTAATCCTGTGTATGCTTGCTCACTGCCCGGTTTATTTGAATGATTCAACAATTTCTTTTTAAGTTTATTCACAACTTTCTTCCAAGAAGATGACGAAAGACCATTTACCTTTGATGAGCCTGAAGTCAATTTATGAGTGGCAGTATCTAATGCTTGGTGTTGTTTTACCACTTTAGAGGGAACCGGCTGCTTTTGCTGTATGACTGCCTTGGAAGATTTAACTCTACTTTGTCTTGATCTTGTTCGCGTTTTTATTCTTCTTGCCTTCTTTGCTAATCTTGCAGCTTCTCTTCGTTGTTTCTTGGCAAGCTTTGCTGCTCTCCGCTTTTCTTTGGCTGCCCTCCGTCTTTCTTTTTTCGTCATTTTCACGGGCTTTGTTCTTGACCGTCGTACACCATTACCACGCGTGTTTGAATTCATGGACTTTAATTTGCTCGGTACAGACGTGGGAATACTATATTCGGACTGTATTACATTTGCAGACTGCTGTGATTTACCAGCTGCAGATGTGATTGGTTCTTCTGGAGCGCTTATGACTGCTTTTTCTGGAAGACCCATGACTGCTTCTCCGGGAGCACTTATTACCATGCCTCGTCTTTGATGATCAGTAAAAAGAGATTCTGTGTTTTTCGTTCTATGAACCTCGACCTTTTTCCATTCAAATCGCCTCTTTGAAGGAACGTTTTTACTGTGCTTGTTCTGTTTACTTCCCTTAACTTGTTTTATATCACGTTGATTACTCTCAATTTGTTTTGGCGGTGTTTTCTGACGTTCTGCTTTTCTTGGAACATTGGTGGTATGTCGGGCCATAATCTGTGTCGGCATTGGTGGATTCGTTAGGGAGACGGTTTGCCGTGAAAGAAGCTGCTGAAGCTGACCTGTAAGACTTAGACCACTGATGTCGATTTTATCAGGAACTTTCGGAGGTGGAGATGGTAGTGAGGGAGCGGACGTAGCATCAGTTTGTTTATGGACGACATACTTTCCATTCGGAGATAAGGTGTTGGTATTTGCATCCATTACAATGTCTGGACCAACTGTACCGGGACTTTTTGTGAACCCTGTGACTGATCTTTTCGTGAAACCTAACGTTTTTTCTTCTGGAGGAGCGTCATAACCTATACTTATATCTGCACAATTTTGGAACTGCTCTTGTGGTCCACATCCCAGGCAACTATTCCCATCTAGGTCTTTTCCCCAGCTGTTTCCTGAAAGAAGAGGAAGTAGAAAATATCAAAATTGAATTCATTAAAAATCTTGAATTGTATGTTCAGATGATATTGCCTACCAAACATTCTTAAGCAATTAAAGTACATGATTGAGTTTTTTCATCGTACTCACTGTACATAGTTTAAAAAGACATCAATCATTGCTTCTCATATTTTTTTGAAAAATAGTATCAAGAAGTGTACATTTCATCAAAATGATGTAATTCAAAGTGAATTTACCAAAAAGTGTTAGTATCTAAATTACGTAGATCCCATAGTGTCTGATTCTATAATGTTTTGAAATTGAATTGGAATCGAATGAGCATAATAGCCTACGGACTATGAAATCGTTTATATATAAGATACACGTAAAATTTATGGTTATTGAACGTGATGTTGAGGTTAAATGACCTAAAGTGCTGCACTTAATAACAAATTAATAGTCACGATATCATATAAGAAGCATTTGTATTCGAATCGCTCAGCGAGGGGGATAAATAGTCACTAGGGATAACAAAAATCTATTTTTATGCAGCTAGTTATTTGATAAATATTAATTTGATGCGGAAACACCTAAATTAGATGTAATTGACCGATATTTTGGCGAACTTCAACGTAACTGATTATTTTATGATGTCAGCAACAATACGACTGATACCTGTTTTATACTTCCATTGAAGGACACACTGGCTACATTGTAACCCCTTTGGGATTTCGACAGTAAGGTCCAACACGCCACCTTTTGGAGGGTAATACTTTCTGCCTTCCTTATCCTTCTTTGCCTCTTGTATCTTTAATGGGTACTGATCCAGACATTCTTGTTTCACGGGTGAAAGCGGGTCATTGTGAGGACAGATCTTGAACTCAAAAAATCCTTTGTGATAGGCGTTCACCGTCACTGTAACTTTGATTTCTGTAGTACCGAGTGGATACCTTTCACCAATTATCCCGAGGGCATATTTACCACCTGCCTCATGTTCGTGTGGTCCGTAATAGGAATCGCCACACGTTCCACATTTTTCACCTACTTGTGTGAAATACTTTTTTATGAAAAAAAGAAAGAAAATCATGCTTTTATCACAGTGATGACATTATCAGAATATTTTCAGTACACAAGACTGTTTTTACAAACGTGTTGAGAAAGTATTGGAAATGACGTTATTGAATAATTACAGATAAATAAGGTGACTTTATTTTTTAAATTACACTGTTTATCATTGGACATATTTCAGGATGATGACGTAGAACGGCCCAAGTAAAATTTATCCATTATTAATTTGTTGAAGATTTTTCGAACTCCGATGAAGAAATATGTCAAATTTTGAGCTGTTGTTTTCTGATTATCATCGTATCATTGTGCTTAGAAATGTACTAATCTATTTGTAATGCCCTTCAAATGCCCTTCGACATAATACACAAAAGTTAATAGTCCCTTTTTCATACAAATCTATAGAGAGATAGAGCAGAGTCAAACAATGTATAAAACTGCATCATATAACTGTTTCGTCCTTCTAGGACTCGTCAGTGATGCTACATCATATAGCAGTTTCGTCCTTTTAGGACTCGTCAGTGGTAATGTTTAGGGCCTTAATTTTAGAGCCTAAGACGTGACTGAGAAACATCCAAAATGACCAAAATACTATTGTTTTTCCAATACATATTCAATCCGACGGAAAATCTAAATCTAATCATAAATTGAAATTTTAATTCAATTAATTTATTCATATCCGACTGTTTAGAAATCTAAAAATGTGTGTCTCTTACAAATTTCTCTCATATATTGCATAATTTTTGCTTTCAAATCAACTGATAAATATGATATTTTTTGATGATTTTGATTTCCAGTTACAGTACCTACATTGTAATTACATCATTTGTAGATTAAACAATATCAAATCAAAGTGTGCGGGACAAAAATATCAATATATACAGGCTATCTGAACATTTAAAATATCTTATCTCAAAAAATGTCAACGGATTTTACAACCAACAATGAATATCATAAGTAATTCATGAGATATGTAAATTAGCAATAAATACTAATGTACAGAGATAAGTGAAGCAAATGGACATAAGAAATAAGATGCAATTCAGTGAGTCATTAGTACGATAACACGTGATCAATTTTACTGACAGGCAGGCCCCCACACCAGAGGGCGTTGTCATTGTAGTTGATTGGTGAGTCGTGTCCGTGTCGCCATAGTGACGATCGCTGTGGAGGCCAACTGAGGTACCCATGCTGGTCAGATACACGAACGTATGATGTAAGCAAGAGAGCTATCAGATGAAATCCCAACATGTTGCTGAAAATAAAAAAGGACAAAGACTTATATTAAAGTTAAAGCATACCCAAATATGTATAATAATGACGTATTTTCTATGGACTATGGTACTGTATATCACAGATTGCGAAAAGTTCGATTTCGCTTAATTCTCAAATCAAACGGTCTTTTCTTTTTGTTCAATTTTCACTTTTCTTCCCCAAAACTATACCTTGAAAATGGTCCATGTTCACAGAGAGTTATGAAACAGATCATATGTGAAATGTATTATCAGAATTTATTGAGAATATTTCCACCATTATACTTTTAAGTATTACACATTTATTGATGTGAGAAGATGCAGATCGTAGTGTCTACACTAGAATCAATAACAGTAAATAACAGTTGAAGGATTTAAAGCCAAGCGGAAAAAAATCTTAAAATCACGGAATATTTTTCCTTAGATATAAATGTTTTTGCTGTTCACATTCAATTGAACGTAATGCATCGGAGTGCCTTTCAATACTTTATTTGTCAATAAGACCGACAATGTTTAAACGTTGTCACTCAGTAAGCGGTCGACCTTTCATTATTCAATATGCCTATGTCAAAAGTGATAATACTATCAAACATTGTTCTATATCAAAGATTCACAGAGAACTAGAAACGCATAAAGTAAATTTAACCACAATTTAAAACATTGAGATGTAATATGTCTCTATTCATAGTTAATTTTTTTTACATAAAAAACATACGATAGCATATCTTAACACAATCGGTTTAAAGATGTATAATAGAAATGCTCAAATTTGATAAATTCACAAAATCACAATTTTGACGTGTGCAGCTTCCCAAGTTTCGACTTTCGTTTGAACGAAATAAAAAAAAAATATTAATTATTGTATGTATACGTGGAGATTTTGATCTTTTGTGAGTAATTTGGGAGTACATTTAACACTTTCTTATCAAAACATTTACGATGACATTAACACTATTTAATTCGCTGAATAACATTGGTAATTAATTTGTGACGAATATCCCCCATCAATCACAGATAACACTTACCTCTAATGGCTTTTGCTAATATTGATTTATAACGTTTTGACAAGTGACAATATGTATCACACAGACACATATTTCATTACACGATAGAAGAAGTACTACTTAACTCGTCTCAGGAAACAAAACATATAATTATTCTGTTGTCGGAAGATGTGCATCAATTACAAATCTTACGTTTTTTTGTTTGTTTGTTTGTTTATTTTTGTTTGTTTGTTGTTGTTTTTTCGAGAGCGGGGGTTCTTTTTTTAAGTTAAACGTTTATTTTGCCAATATCAATTTTTTTCATAATTACACATAAAACACATCACCTGTCCAAATAAACAAATCTATACAATATATTTAAACAAACCACTGACCGATAGAACTAGAGTCAAATTGACCAATAGAACCAATGTATCAATGCATAGGGCAACTACTTTAGCGAGAACTGTGAACGTGCACGTTTCCGAGTGGAGCTTGTAATCTTTTACTGGTAAACAACATCATGTGAAACTAAAAAAAAACAAACAAAAACAAGAAGAAACGTTTACAAGAATACCCTTCAAAAGTCATAAGAAGAAGACCAGGCGTTCCGGAAGGGTACTCCTGTTTCATCGACGATACCGCCCACGAACATTGGTATGGTCAGCCTGACAAAGTTATGTCACATTTCATACTCTCAAAGAACAAGCTGGGGTGATAGCATCAAAATCATGCAGAAAAACTAAAGTCAACCATCAGGCGAACAAGTCGGCATTTATGCGAGCAATAACGGAAGTCACCGTAACACCACAACCCTTCCAGGACACCGCCTTTTGTGTCAAAATACGAATACGTACCAATTTTCATGGAAGCGGATGATATTTTGATTTCGACCAAAGTCCAGAAAATTACGGCCATTTTGTTGAAATGCGAAACTGAGGACACATAAGTATTGGACCGATGTCCCATACTTATTCTACAGACAAATTAATATGGATATCAGACAATATTTAAAATTTGACCAATCAGAAGTAGGTATTTTTCAGCAATGATGTATCACAAGTTGACTCCTTTAGTAGAAATGAACATTATCACATTATTATCCCATTTGCAAGGTTTTATAATGCTTTATTACTTAGAACAAAAGTTCTTTCTAAATATGATTTCTGCATATCAAAATGACGTTTCCGCCATTAAGAAAAACAGACGTCAGAGAAAAGAAAGTTGCATACGTAGACATCATATTGATGATGCAGGTTTCATTGAAATCCACCAAGTAATTGATAATAAATAAAAAACAGAACAATAAGTCCCCTGGCTTCGCTGGAGTGACTTAATTACTAATCCGGATTTACATCAGTATGTATTTTACATACTTACAAGTTAATGAAAATTTTGAAACCCCGTTATTTGCATATAGATGTAGCAACTTCACGTATTATATGTTCATTGTTAGATTACAAAAATCAGCAACGATTCAAGATTAACAATGCTTGAAGCACAAGTCTATAAAATACAGTTTATAGCTTAGAACAGTTGTGTAAAAATCAGTCATTTAGTTTTTGTTACAATAATTGATGTATTCTGTCGTGATAGTGATAAATTTGTTAAGGAAATAAAGAACGGTGCAGACTCATTGTGTGAAATGAAACCCAATTAAAATACTCCAATGACAAGTGTCAAAAACATTCAATTTGTTATGTAATCTGGTGAGTGATTACTGATATGTCGAAAGACAGCATAATTTGTCCATGAAATGGGATGACTGTATAGATGTGCCACATCTACTCTTTTGTTCTTACTTCAATTCAATCTAAATTCATTTTCATCATAAAAATGTTTATGCATGTAAATTTGAAAGAACTCTATAATTGGAATCCGATTAGAAAGCCGTACGTACTTGTATGTAGCATTATTTAACGTGTTTGTAGTGGTTACTCATTTGATTAATGTTTAACCATTAAATTATTTCTAATAGAATACGAATGCTAAAAGCACTTGGAGAACCGACATATAATGCTGATCTTTAACTCTGTCTTTTCCGACCGCGTAAACTAAACTTAAACTTCCGTTAACAATCTTTCGGTTCTTAAAAACAAATTATGTCATAGTCTTTGAAAATATCTGAGTAACTTCAAGTTTTTTATTTTGAAATGTTATCATACGCTAAGTTTGATTATATCTTTACCAGTACATGTGGCTGTATGTTACAAATCCATTGTGAAGGTAGCATCCGTTATGTATGTATCCTGTTATAACATCAATGCATATCTCGCTACAAATTTAACGTACATATAATATCATTACATTATGTTGTTTGGTTGTATATTGAAAGCGAAAAATCAAGATAAATGGAAATATTCAATATTAAAGATACATATGTCTAGAATCATTATAAAAAGTATTTGAATTCTATCGAATGGCTTTATGCTTTATAAGAAGAAGATATGACTGCTTGACTAAGAAATAACTGGTCATACTGTTCTTATAATATGCCTGTTCTAAACAGTGAAAAAAATTGTGGTAGATGTTATGTGACAAACTGAGTAGAACAACATTTAAAATGTGTATTACACACTGACCTAAATTATTAGAAAGACATTTGTTTGAATGTCTGTACAATTTCTATATTATGAAACATCGGCATTGTCATGTCTGAATAAATTTGTGAAAACAAATATACTTCAACCATTAAATCCTGATGTGAGTGGCGTCACACGCAGAATATACATTTCATATCTGAATTCAATTTGCAAGTATATCTGTAATTAATGATTTATTCAATAGTTTGGTGAAATATTTGATAAATTTCAGGCCACGTGACACTCTGTATTGTTATAAAGGAATACGTTTGAGAAACACAAGTATTTCAATTGAAGGGCACATGGGGTGAAATGAAAATTTTCAATTGTTTTCAAATCTTTCGCTGTCTAAGAGGTGGGTAATATCTCTCGTAACTGAAATATGAGAATGCGTATTACTTTACTTCAAAAACATTACTTGTTACTTAGCATTTATCAATAGAATAAAGAACCTTTCAAATCACTCTACTTGTACAAAACGATTTGTTGGATTACTTCGAGTGGACGTAAGTCAGATTATAGATTTAATACCAGAAAACCTACACGTAGTTTTTTTTAACAACTTTTCTACCAAGGCTGATTACAGAGTAAGATCTTTGACGATATAAAACATCAACATCGGTAGAAGTTTATGATATACATTGCTAAATAAAGAAAGATAGTGCAATTTATTAATGAATAATTTTGCCTAAATCTTATACGACTGCATAACCCTTAACCTCTATCAAAGCACAAAGTCAAGCTATCTTAATGATTAATGATATGCATAATTATGATGACCAAAATAGCAAGGGCATTATAACTGTCTCTTTAGCACGTGTTACATATTATAATTATTATATATAGATACTGACATCAGTGACAGATAATCAGTTATAACTTGTCAAATTTTAATTTTCTGTAGTTTTACAACATAAATCCTTTTTCATCATCTTTTTTATTTCGAACCAAGGTGGTTTTGTTACAAGTTAAATTAAAATATATCTACATCATTATCTGCATATATTATACTAGTTATAAAAGCTATAAACTATATTTATTTTACAACAATTGCGAAACAAGTTATTTCAGCTTATACTAATCACTTTTGTTGGCCCGGTGTAAGCGCGCGAGGGGTCTGATTGTGGGAGGAAACCGAGGTACCCGGGGAAAACCCGCCGAAAACAGGACGCTCGGTAAAAGGCGAGTGAGTTACTACTGCGCCATCCGACCACCCAGGTATGAAACCTTGATATAAATGGTGATCACAACGAATTGAGCTAGGATTCAGGTATATATAGTTTGATCTCACCATAGCTCCTATTCAGTTTGAAGAAATTGTACATGTCATGCCCTATAACACTTCCCCTAAAGCTACAAAGATGGTCAAGGGTGAGCTACGACTTTGGAAAATGAAGATCTAATAATGAACAGAAAGGAGGATTTTGATATTGGTGTGTAAGACTTCCGTTATTCTAGAATACATTATACACAACAAACTAACTGAAAAGCACCTTTCAAGATCAAACATGAACGTTTTCAAAATGTTAATTATGCTTGTGGCTAACGGTGTTGAAAATCAGTTCATGGACCTAAGCACAACACTATAGGTTTTTTTTATAATTTTAGGTGATTTCAGAATACCGTCAGCTACATGTATATATTCTGAAAGTCTTAATAAATTCTGATTTTTTATTCAATTGAATGCTAATATACTTCATTACAAACGGTTTGTTACTGGTTTTTTACAAGTAGAATACCGCTTATCTTCAATATGGTGCCCTTTATTTGGTATGATCCGTCTCCAACCGTTCTTTACAAGTAGAATACCGCTTATCTTCAATACGGTGTCCCTTATTTTGTATGACCTGTCTCCAATTCATTTATTTAAACGAATCAAGGGAAAAACGTAGAAACAATTATACGAAAATGCCAAACCAAATCTAGGTTCTCAGGAATATTTAAATACATACAGACAATTTTCTTTATTTAATAAGATCTTTGCAAACATTATTAGCACAGTTTTCTAGTGACCAAATTTCGTATCTAGGGTAGGAATCCTATGTCTTAGTACAAAGTACCGTGATTTTATAGATCTCTTTTTAAACATCTATTAAGCTTAAGTCCAAAAGATAACATAAAAATACAGCATATTATCATAATTTAGAGTTCCTAGATGATAAGAGAAATGTATAAACAGCTCGGACGTTGTAATAACGTGCCCAATTCCATCTGCAGTATGACTTTCCTTTCGATCACTTTGGATTTTCCTCTGTCACCTTTTAAGTTAATATGTAAGTATTTACCATCACTGGAACGACGAAATAGCTGTATGATGTAGTGTAATTCATTGTTTGGCTCTAGTGTATCTTTTGTATCTAATTGTGCTACTCTTTTGTGTGTTTTTTGTACAATCTTTATCAACTACAATTCCATTTTTATAATTGCTTTTGTCATCGTAATCACAGTCAAAATAAAAATAGGTTTACCCAAAATAGTACCTTTATCACCTCAAAATAGCACCTTTATCACCTCGAAATAGCACCTTTATCACCTCGAAATAGCACCTTTATCACCTCACTAGAAGTAACTAGTCTGACACTTGACAGAGGTATACGGTCGATACACGCGAGATGTTTTACAGCTGTCAGAGGTTTGTTACATTTCAGCGCTTTGGGACCGTGTCAAACTGCTATTAAATATGATGTGGCCGTAATGGTATTGGTTTCATTGTAGCAGCTATTTTATTTAGACTATGACAAATGATTACTTCTACAAACATATGTAATAAACATGTTCAGTCGAACAACGTACATGTGTTGTATGATTAATATATACAAACAGACCTGTTTAGGGGTCACCATTTATCAACAGTCACCTATTATCAGCGGTTGTCTGTCATTTTTAGTTACCTCAAAAATATCTCTTACTATTAATACACCAAAATTTCGTAACACCAAACTGTCAAACTCGATCACAGCCACTACAACTGTGACCCTAGGTAACATTGCGAATGGTTTGATCAGCCTTTGACAATCAAGCAGCACACACAGCGGTTCATTTGTACTTCACTGCTCTTTATTTACTGTTGTGAAGTGACAGGTCATTATTTAGTACACATTGCATTATTTGATATAATAATGATGGCGCAACGCATTACGATAAATACATCAAGTGTAAAAGTGTTGATTTTTTTAAGATGTTAGTTACCTCACGGAACAACTTATGGGAGGTCCATCGCATGCAATCCAGAACAATTAGAGTTAAATGTCTTGCGAAAGGACACAACCATGTCAGCACAAAATGGTCTTTTTCTCAGCTTCCCGGGAAACATAAACTGCCACGGGCAGTGAGCGTCACAGAACACACCTTGTATCATCACATCTGTGATATCAGTCAACTTTCAGGCTGACTAAGCTATCGCAGACCCTATGTAAATGTGTTGTTTGAATATAAATTCTCACCACTTCTGCGATATACAATAATCTACATTCATAACATATGGTTCATAAATATTGAAATATATTTGATAAATAAACTTGTAATTAAATATATAAGTGGAGAAAAACAATGAAATTACTTTATAATCACTTTACTGTGGTTACGACATTCAATTTTTCGTCAAGAAGACAAAACATAATGAATTATGGTTCGTTTCCATATCAATTCATAACATGTAAACATGGAAATACAATTACGTTTGTCAGTGTAATAGATTGTTGACCTAAATATGATTTATAAAAAAACCATTTATACTGTAGTCATCAGGGATATGTCTGACTCAAATATGATTATGATGATTAATGTGCTGCTGATGTATACCAGTCAACTACATTGATGAATTAAAACTGTATCAGAAGTTCATATCGTCAAATAAACCCCTCTAAAGTACACTAATCATTGATCTATATGACATGTGGGCTCCGAACGTACTTCAATTTGACGTTTCGGAATTCCTTTGGATTCTATCACACTTTGTACAAAGAGTGTAAAATATCCCACGTGAGCATGCCTAAGTGAGTTGTATATCGATCAAATCATTTTAGCATGTAAATAAGCATTTGGTGATACAAATATTTGTTTCACGAACACAATATTAATCAGACTTCATCAAAGGACTATATCTATATAATATTTTCTTGTCAGTATAACTTGATTAGATATCATTAGCAAAGAAGAAGTGTGATTTCCTTCACTATTATTGACGATGTTCGTGCTTTCATATATACCATTCGTGGGCTATAAAACAAATGTTTACTTTAAATATGTGTTTAAATCATCCTCGTGAAGAATAAAAGTGTCGTTAATCACAAAAGCTAAGGAAGCTGCACAGTTATTTTATGCAAATTTTGCATAGATGACTCCAAGAAAACAAACTACACCATACCTGCTAGAGAAAAGACACTTGATTGGCATTCTTTTACCATTAATTATTAATACTATCATTCGAAAGAGTTTGTTTACACTACTGTTCTCTTGGGTAAAATGTATGCAATCTGGAAGATTACCATGTGTCTAGTTGTGAATGAATTTATGACACATTTTTAAAAAATAGTTTATCCTTTGTTTTGCTTTTGTTTCAAAAAATAAATTCCGTAAACTCAGGCAGTACAGTTATGTAAATACATAGTTTAAGACAAGGAAAGGCTCTTTTGGGTTTTCATTAAATATGTATAACAATGATTGCAATATTATTGAAGCAAGATTAACTTGTATTTAGTTGAAATAAAGATGACGTGAACCAAATTAAATCAATGTCGCAAAACATGTTTATTAGATAATCTAACAATTAAAACATCAAGCTCATTTGAATTTATTTTATCATTTCATTATTTCCAGGTAGTTGTTTGTATCTTGCATAAATCAACAAGAAAATACCAACATGTCAACGTAATCATAATCCAAACTGAAATAAACTAAGTCACAATATTAACAAAAGAAAGATTTGCACGGGGAATCCCGACAAAGTACATGGAGAATAAGACCATATGATCCGGAAGAGTAAGCGTCTTCTGCTTCTCATCGACACCTGCCTTGGTAAATCCGAATAAGTAATGTTATTTTCTCAAATGAGAACAAGGTAGAAAACAACGGAACCAGTAGGTAAACTAACGAGAATCAAAGTCCAGCTTCATATTGAATAAAGAAAAGCAATATTTCTAAATTACTATCCATAAAAGAAAAAACAATCACAATATGGAAATTGAAACCATCACGTTTCGAGATAAACGGCCGATGTAGAAAAGTCTGTTATTTCTGTGATTTCCTATTCTGGTTGGAATATACGACGGAAGTAGTCAACAAATTTCTTGTTATCTAAAGACTTCAGTAATATTTCTTAAATGAAATTAAACGACTTAGCAAATTCTTAATGACCTGTTTTGATAAGCATTTCGATACGTTCGTCCTTGTATTAAAATGAACATGTTAGTTCAATAGAGAGGCACATTTGGTTCAGAAAAAAAAGGTTTGATTATTTCGATATTTTCTTAAATCTTTAATTATTTAATGTCTTAAAATACTGATTAATGAAATTAGATTTTGTTAGCATAGTTTTATACAATTCTAAATCACTGTCTAGCATATTTCCATCAGATTTGAAATACTATTCAACATTTATATACAAAACCTTTGCTGATAAAACAGTTAATGGATATAACCAGGTTGTAAAATTTAGGTCTGAAGGAGTATATTATAGTGTAACATTTTACTAGACATTGTGTATATGTCTTTTATCCGAAATCGACATATGTTATCCTTGAAAGAATTATCCCTCTACTCAGTATCTATCAACAGTACTATCTAATAATTAAGAAACAGGGGATTCCCTAAACTCGAAGTTGGCATGTAAATCTAACAAAGTGTTGGAATTGAAATATTGCGTTCATTTTAAGTCTCTCTCATTAAAACGGAATCGGAAACTCCAAGATGAAAGGTTCCTGTCGCCATATATCACTATAACAGTTCCGTGTAGTCATATCTTCAATATGATTGGGTGATAAACGTTGCCTCCACGTTGAGTCCGTGTGTCACTTTACGAAGTCAATTTTGACGAGATGCCATGGCAGTAATTTCGAATTTAAATAAAAATTATGTAATTGTAAATGTTATCATTTATTCTGTTTCGAAATATAAAATGAAATGTTAATACTGCATGACTAATGTATATTAAATAGATAGAAAAATATCCTTTTTTTCTCAATACTATGCTAAATCTACCGATACCTTCATAAGATAGATTTACTGGCTGTCATATAAGTTGATAAGTTATCGATATTATCTAAAATATCACAGATATCCTGAAGTTTAGATTTCTAGATAATATATATATATATATTCTGCACACCGTCAGTCATTGAAAAGTAAACACAGGAGCCCATTTTCTTGCTGAAAAGATATACTCATATTTACCTGTATTCATTTTATTTTAATTTATCGTCGATGTATTTGAGCATAGTTGATTCGATATTCAAGGACCTGTTCATGGTATCACGATTTTCGTGCAAGAAGTTGTCAACTGACTGACAAACGCGCAACACAAGGGAAGTATTCTATTTCTTTGTGTGACATGAAGCTGGACGTATTTAATGCTCTTTAGTTTGCTTGTTGGTTCCGTTTTCCTTGTACTTTTTCAAGAGTCTTCGTGTAAATCTTTCTTTTGTTCATATTTTGCGTAATTTTATGGAATATGAGGTTAAATTATGATTATGTTGCCATGTTGGTATTTTCTTGATATCATGCTAAGAATATTTTTCGGATGATGTAGAATAATGAAGAATCTGTAGTCATGCGGTTGTTGGAACAATCTCACTGGGGAAATATTCTATTTCCTGAAATTGGATATGCTTTATATCTGTTGGTGCTGACGTTGTTAACTTTGTTCTTATTTGGGAACGTGACATTACTTGGACCAAGTGAGCAAAACTTTCACTTTTCATAAAAAGTGACAATTCTTATAATTCTTTATTATTATTAAACAAAGCATTACTTAAATATTGGTTATATCATGTATTTCTACATACCTAACGTAACCCCCAAACATAACAGAATATGAAAAACCTATATCCATTCTAACTATTGCTACGTGATCATATAATATATACATGATATCCCGTGCGGTAGATACACTCTCTCTATATATATATTGAGGTTACGCTGCCATATCCGTGGTGGTGTTTGTGGTCTGAGGTGAACCCAATACTTTACATAATAATCAACATTTAAAGTCATTGCTTTTCTTCTGACACATGTGTACTGTATGTAGATATTTCCATAAATCCATATATCATGATAACTTTGATATAACAAACGTGACGTATGTTTTTGCATTAAACGTTTACTTATCTAGGTGACGATATCGTCTGACTTACATAGACAAACGCACGTATGTTCCTAATGTTAAAATGTTTTTATCGCCAAATTGTCAGGTTAAAAAATACATTTAAAAAACAGAATAATTAATGGAATTAAATTTTTACAGATTTTTGTTCGAATTTCTGTCAGGTTTTAGCACTTGTACCGTATAACATTTCTGTACAGGATTAACCCATCTTCAGTTAGTTTGTTTAGGTAAGGAAAATTATTTGAAATTCTAAGCTTTACATAAGAAGCTTGCAATAAGAATGCCACTTAATTCCAATCTTTTTAGAATTGAATTTAGAAGTAGATACATTTATTTTTATCAAATTCAGATAAATCGTAGGTTTGTTGGCATCAAATAGTTTGCATAAGTGACAAAACTGTCGTTTTGATTATTCAAATGAATGTATGTACATGTACAGTCATCAGCACATACTAAATGAATTCTATATATACCTTTACTGTACAAAGTTTTACATGTATTCCAGCTGTTTAAATAATACACTGCAATAAATTGTTGACCAGGATATATCGTGAGTGTATATACAAATACATGTTAATTGAATGGATTTCATGTCATTGCTTCATTACAATAAGTCATAAATTTTAATAACATCTTCCAATGAAAAAAACATTATGTAAATATAAACCAAACATCAACACTTCGTCTTGACTGTTGTGAAAGGATATGTATTATCTCTCTCATATATTTCAACAGGTAACTTGACATCTACAGGCTCCTTCAAATATAGAGACGACACATCAGCAAAGATTTTTCAAGTTACGATAAATGATGAATGGCTGTAACAAAATTCCATAAGTCTATTCTTTCATTTTTATTCATTTTATATCGTTAATGTATAACAGTGATATTTATATTAGATATAGATATAATGAATTTAGTTTTATTACATTTCATTCTAACATTTTAAAGTCTGCATCTAAATAAGGATTCAGATGCTCTTTTTCTGTTTTTGAATATCATATTTAAACAACATAACAGAAATGTTATAGTTTGAAATCTGCAATACTGTACATCACTTATTTTATGTTGGATTAATTTTTGCGTTAATACGCGAAAAGAATCGACCGCGAATTCAAATCCTTCCCTATTATGTGTATGAGAATAACCTTGAATGGAGTCTCGAAGAGTTCAGGTGATTGATAGCTCATCAGTCTCGAATCTAGTCATTTAAGGTCAACAGTTGCGAAATAATGTATTCGCAAATATGTCTGAAGTGGTAAGTTCACAAGAGAAAGTATTCGTGAAATCTTAATGATTTACAGTAACACCTCGATAGATTAGTAGTATGATACATTTGTTTGCAAATGCACATTACTGTATAGATGTGAACGTTTGCACAGACTTAATTTCGCTATATTATTTTATTAAAACACGAAAAGTGTGGTTGATAACAGTATTACTTAACGCTATGATACACATTAAGTATTAAGCTATGTCTACTTGATTACTGCGACAAAGCAATATTGCGAGAAATCGCTTTATTTTAATCAAGTCCGGACTGTGATTGCACAATATCTCATCTTTGAGAGAACTGATCACCTTCTTTACAAACTGTTGTCGAGTTGACGTTAATTAGGTAGGGTTCTGATGTTACTTGTGAATTAACTAAGTAGATTTGGACATAAACATTTTATTATTAATAAGACGATTATTTATTCATAATTGCATGGTATTGTTACGCTAATGTATATACCATCCTGTCACAAGAAGCATCAGTCATTCTAGACGCTTACGGAGGAAAAGTGTCATACTGGATGTTCTTTTGTAAATACAATGAGAGACTTGTCTCTGGCTTATTTGTTAATTAACGAAGTACATTACATGACATGTACAAATGAACCTGATGGCCTTGTGGACAAAACCTATATAACATGAATCGATTATTGTACGAATTCCTTCACGTCTTGTCGTTCAATTTCACTGCATGGAACATATTTATGTATGTAAATATACAGAAACACGTTTCTAACGTGTGACACAAACAGACAGAAAAACCTCTCCGTAATTAATTGAATATGTTTATGCCAATTACGGCTAATTGAAATAATTCCACTTTTCGTTTGATTATTTGGACAAAAATACTTATTGATTTTTATTTGTTATTTAAAAATAATGTTAACAACGCATATTTATTTATCTATTGATGCTGTGATAAACGCAAAATGTAAATATTCTTCCAAATATGGAATTGTAATATAATTGTCCGATACAGAAGAGGAGATACAAAATTACTAAAACTAAAACGAATTTATATTATTATGCTTACATATACATAGGTTATAAAGTACACTTTTGATTAGCATATTGCTAAAACATGCAATGATATAAATTTAATTAATAATGTGACATGTTGACTCTAAGTCAGTTTTCGTGTCTACAGAGCTGGGGTCTGTAGTAGCCTAGCACACGTTTGCACAAGGATTTGTCATAGCCAGAAATTACGTACACTTGGCAGCCATGCTTTTTCTTTCCAAATTGGTTAAAACCAACAACAATATGTTGCTATGTTGTTCAGAAAGGCCAGACATTTTGCACACATGATCAGATCATTTCAATATATATATGCAAATTAATATTTATTATCATTTCTAAATGAATTTCAATTGATTTATGAATTTCATAGCTAATTAATTTGGTAATCAAGTCAAACAGTCGTCATATATTTCATAGGTATGTTGAAATATTCAGTTGGGAAATTCTAGATTATCAATTAACAAAATCCTGTATTTATATACAATCAAGGCAATCCCCGACGTATCCTTGAGATAGAGGAACAATGTAACAATAGAAACAGCCTATTAGTTGTGTATTTGTCTTTGTTTTCCTTCTTTCTATAGCGGTATCCATAGTAGCAGTGATTGGTTCGGCAATCATTCTATAAAAGGCACATATATAAGTTGCATTCTTCATACAAATTTAGAATCAGATACAGCAGAGTAAAAATTACAGCATACAGCTCTTTTGTCCTTCTTATTTCAGATACTCTTGAAGCAACTGAACCGATTAAAATTTTCACCATACCTTTCTTTAGTTAGTGATGCAATGTATATGATGCCATGTCGTCACTATGGAAGCAATGGGAAAGTTTAGCCAATCAGCTCGGGCCGGTCATATTACATGTGTCATAAAACTGATAGAGATTACGTTTGAATGTTTTATATATTTTTGAAATGGTCATTTTACTGGTGATTGTTGCTCAGGAGTACATACAATAAATCATCTACATGTCCTCAAGTATGCAGACGTACATTGTTCAACTTGTTAAATAAATAAAATGATACATTTAATTAAATTCAGGTATGTCACATCAAGTTGTAAACACAACTGTATATTTTTTTTGAAATCAATTAAAGGTGACGTCGGTTAAGAGGCATTGGTTGTGGCTTGGAGCATTTTCGCGTATAATTTAATGCTATTTATGAACATGCTGACGAATATATTATATCAACTACCGTCACGGAGGTCATGAATGTCAGCAAATCATCAGCTGAGACGTTTTGTAGAACGTGACCAACTGTCCATTGCAGATGAGACTTTCTGATGATAAAATCTGCCGATTCTTACATTTATGCCTGTTTATCGTATCAAACTATGAAGTTCATTAGACTGGTATTCGTTGTGATCACACTTACGTACTCTTTGAACAGATAAATCTATAAATCGAAAAAGAGAAAGATAATGACTATTTTATCACACATTTTTCAAGATTATCAATTAAATTATTGTCATTTTGATTTTTCTCAGTCGTCTCCCAGGTTTTAAAATTTAGGCTATTAACAACACTTTTAAGTTTATGTGATAAACTTAATCTTATGGTTGATTTCAAGGATTAATGAGAAATGAGAAACCTCTCACGAAGTACCGTAAAATGAAAAAAGAGCAGACTTATTTACCGCAGTTTTAAGATATTTTCATAATGCATGTTGAAACCTTTCAATCGGGTTTTTCTGTCCTATAGTTGATATCCTACGATATACTACAGCGTTATCAGCGTTACACTTTGGAGTTTCCTCCGTCATCAAAGAAGCTTCAATATTTTTACCCTTAGCATCACTGACGATTCCTAGATGAACGAAATAGCTGTATGATGCAGTTAACAAACAATACTAGTGGACCTCGAGGTTTGTCGTAACCCCAATGCTTGAAGCTGTTCTTAAATTATCTGATGTATGAAAAATGGGAAATTTATCTAATTTAGTGGCTGCTGTCCTTTCCAAACTACATTTTGACTGTTTTTGCAATCACTTTGGATATTTTCCTCAGTCGTCTCCTATGCTTCAAAATTTGGATCCAGAGCATCACTGACGAGCCCTAGGAGGACAAAACAGCCGTATGATGCAGGTTAATTCATCGGGGTTTTTTTTTCTTTGCTGTATCAACTCTAAATTATTAAAAGATGCCATTCACTTAAGTGTCTTTTGCACAATCTAAGAATGCATGCGTAATATTGACAAATGAGCTATATTGCCAAAATGTTTAGTCATGTCAGTGATAACTTACACTTCAAAGACATGCATAATGTTTGCATTGATTTAACAGGATGCTACTCCAGTACACAGCGTGGCACTCACGCTTTTTATTTTCGTTTATACAAACCTATTTCGCACTTTCAATAGTGTTATTATAGAATACAGGGCATTGTCGCCACTTTATTTTATTTATGCCATGTACACATTTGTGTGTCCGCCTTCCAAATATACAAATATACTTATTTACCTTTCTAATATAAATATTATGATAATTGTCTAAATTTGTATAATTCATACGGTTTAGGGCAGATTGTATCTATAATGCTTTGGTAAAAAATGTAGATTAATTCGCTGTTACCCTAAGGTCAGTTTGATCCGAAAATAATATTACAGTATGCAGTAGCATTAGCATTTAGACCTGATGTAGGAATTTGAAACAAAACTTTCTATCTTGTTACAGAAAGCAGACCATGGATATTGAATAGAAAATGCAGTTAGGAATATCATTAAAATATGCATTAATAAATGTATTATTTTATATTTAAAATTATTTTTTATATATCTATTGAATTTAATCGCAAACGAATGAAGATGTGAGCTAATTATTTGATGTATAGAAATCGACGTAGACAATAGTATATATGACCTACCTTACATTACCGTGACTTCTGTAGTGCATTCCCTTGATTCACATCATACGTCGGTGATGTTTCTACTCACACACAACTCCTAACGCCCTGGCCAATACACCAACGGTGATTCACATGTGACACTGATGGTATATTGTATATATAATAGGGACTGCGTCATACTTCGAGATATATACCGTACTGAACCGAAGATGACCGAGTATTTACTATAATTTCACGAAGTCAATTTGCAGCAACAATCACGTTTATGGTATTGTAGTTATATTTGTTTTTATCGATAACTATCATTTTCTGATCTTTAGCTTTTTTGTCACATTAAATTCTTTAATACGATTATCGCAATGTGAAACGAAAATGTATATAATATAAAATCTCTAAATTTTGACCCAAGTCTGCGCAGTTTGTCGTAACTTGCGTTCTACGCTTCAACTTCTTCGAATAGAGATATATGACAATATCGATATTTATTGAATCATTAAGGGCTACTGCGCTTCCCAATATAGAATATGACTTCACTTTTAAAATGGAGGCATTCACCAATCACGATTCATAGAATGACGAAACAGCACTACAATGTATATGTAAATTCTGACCCGTGCCACTACTCGAATGAATTAAGACGTGGCATGCGATACAAATTTAGAAAATACAATGTTGTCCAATATTGCATTAGATTGCATTGTACACTTGTTTCGTCCTTCTAGGACTTTTTTTGATGAATTTACAATTGTTTCGTCCTTCAAGGACTTGTCTTTGATGATATATTGTTGTAACAAACAGCAAATAGTGAATTAAATATACAATTGTTTCGTCCTTGTAGAACTTGTCTTTGATGATAAATTGTTGTAACAAAGGTGGCGACATAAAACGTGTCGACATATTTTAAGGCAGATGGCGAAATGCACACAAGATTAAAAATAAATATTGGATGATTGCACAAAAAAGTCGGGTATTTGTATATGCTGAATTGTGCCCTAGTGTCATAAATTTTGAGTTTCAATTAAGATTCAATCAATTGTTCCATATTATTAGTATAGAATATGTAGGTTCACCGTGACATGCAGGCTCCGTGTAATCTTTCTGTTTTCACATTTAGCCCACGTTTTCGTCGGTTTTTTATTTGAGTTATGATCTGATAATCATTTTAGTGTATTATTTCTGTTTGTGTTGATTGGTCTTTTATAATTCCTTAAGGCATATGTGGTTGTTTCTATGTTTTTAAAGCATTTTAATTATGCGATGATAAAAAATTACCCAGCTAGGTATTGATTTATAATCTTGTACAAAATATAAAGAAGTGAAAAGCACCTTTTGACAATTAACAATTAGACAGAGTAGAGCCAAACCATGAATTAAACTGCATCATACAGCTGTTTTTTCCTTCTAGAACTCGTCAGTGATGCTAAGGACCTAAATGTAAAGGTGACAAAGTGATCGGGAAAATGTCAAAATGAACATGGAGAGGTGCACTACCCTCATAATTCAATAAATTTATGCCAATTCGCTGTTCATTCACTACTTTATTATTTAGTGTTCCGTAGACCGATCCGTATGTCGACCATTGTACCTGTATGCCGATAATACGTAAAGCTTAATGTTATATTAGAATCCAAATTATAAAGTCTTCCGCAGACGTTGTTGAATATTGCTGTATCATCACTTGTCGTTTCAAGTGGTTCATTATCAGTTGTTTCACACCAACAAAGAATATGTCGTTCTTTAATATCAATATATATTCTACACAACAAAGAGATAAAGTTTTTGTTCAGACATATAACAAATATCTGTTCAAATTTATTTCTGCGAAGTAAAGATCAAAACATGAAAACAGGTCACACCCCTTTAAAAAACAACCATTAGGTATTTTTTACTTGTCCATGCCTAATGAACCTGTAGAAACATACAATGTACACCAATTTGAATTTATTAATTACGTGTTTATTAGTTAGAAGTGGTCCATTAACGACTCTGCACTGTTTTACTGATCAGGTCTCAAATATATGCTACCTTTTTAATTCATCATTTTTTCTATCCAAACATGAACTTTAAAGTTGTTCACTTAATAACTGTACTTTACCATATAATTTACACATAAACATAACTAAGCCTCGAACTCGATAAGACAAATTACAAAACGAAATATAATGAGGTATAGATGAAATCATGAAATTAATGTGTAGGGATATATCATGGCATAGATAACAAACAACAACGTGAACAAATAAAGAAGTTGAAAAAAATTGAAATCGGGATTAACTTATTTATCATGTTAAGTCACCATTGTAACTTCCGTCGTCGTTGATGTAATAATTGTGCGAAAATAAGGCTAAATTCTGACAAGGGTGTTAAATGTTTGATTAGCAACGCCCACCTCTCAGGATATAAGGCACATCAGTTATGAGTTATTAAGTTTCCAGTGTCCTTATACGCGATACTTGATCATCAGAAAATCAGTAACCACCAATATTCGTCAAATTCTGATACTGGTGTGGTTCTTGTGTTCGTGCCTGAAGGTTGGCAAATATTTGATCATCAGAATTTTGGAAAGTTTTCCATGTCCATAATACCAGAGGTAAGCCCTTATAGTTTAGTGTTGATATGTGTTGCCATGCTGGGCGAGGCGAACGTCACACCTCCTCTCTCTCTATGTCCAGATGCTGAAACATATATTGTAAACTCAAGACACATTTGATGAGACAGATTGTTAGATATGTTAAAATGAAAATCTTCATAGCGATCTCATGCAGAATTATTCTATTTCTTTGCACGATATTAGGTAAGTGTGAGTAATGGAGGCTTCCAAGACTGAAGTTACCTAAAGAAATTTTACTTCGTTTCGAAAATAACCAGTTCTCTTAAAAGTTTTTTTTTTAGAAATAATAGCATCCAGTCTTATTAATTGGGAAAACTGTGTTTTAATGTTTTCGAGAATACCTTAAAGGGTATAGAGTGGTCTGAATGGTACAAAATGTGCAGATAAGTTTATCTGCACATTATTTACATGTACTATATCTCTTTCGACTGTTACAAGGATAACGCACATGTCGATCTTAATATTTACCTAACTGCTTCCTTTTCGTCTTCCGATGTTTCCTTTTAATGCTTCTGTGAGAAACAAATATGTATTATTATTAATATTTCTCTTCAAATTGAAAACGTCCTTATTTCAAAGTCATCATTGCCTGATAATTTGGTCGTTCTTCGTTTCATATTTGGGAAGTCACAATCTTAAAAGATTCGCATAACACGTCATACAGCTGTGACGTATTGATAAACACATGAAAACTAACGTTTAAGAAGCAATTATTATCTAGAGTTGTCGTCCCGGACAAAAAAAGAGAGTGTAAGGATAGGAACTAAAACTTTTGGTAAAGAACTTAAGTCTCAATAAACTTGTGTTTACAGAGGAATAAAACAACGTAGATAGGTGTTTGGAATTTAAATCTGCCTTGTTAGAATATTATTCGTTTTTCTATATCAAATCGCTTACCTTTTTTTCTTTTCTCGAAACACAGACTTAAAATCTTCACAAGTGAGCTGTCGCAGAAACTCGTGCTTGTAAATCAGGTATCCGAACACGGCAGTCGTAAAGACTGCTGTCAGCCAGAATACGGTAAACCAAACAATATTTGGCGGGTATTCGAAGAATGTTATGTACTGCTCCGTGGTAGTGGTTGTCGGAGCAGTGGTAGTCATGTACACAACGACAACGACATTTGCTGTGTCTTGAAACCAAAGAATATTTGAAAAAAATGCACTTATATCTATACTCAGCATCTGTAATTATGTTCAACGTAACGGGAATTATGATACTTGTATATCAACATCATCCTCACATTTTATTTATTATCTTAGAAATCTAAAACTTTATGTATTTACTGAAGAGACCAATGGAACATTTCAAACAATGGTGATTAAGTCTTTCAAGTTAATAGTGATCCCGAGAACATATACCTGTCATTTTAATCCCTATACACGTGTTTGACTTCTTTTACATTGTTATGTTTGCGGTTATTCATTGTGGAAAACAAACATAATTAATTTTTACTTTCTTTATTAATAAAACTATGAAAATTGATGACTGCAAATAATTGTTTCTTGTGTGTAAGCAGAAGCCCTAATGTCTTTTATAATTAAGTATAATTTAGCGTTAAAAGTTTGTGTTTAATTTGGATATTACCTGTTAGTCCGCCATAGTCCGTCACAGTTGCAGTAAAAGCAAAGTATGTCCCGTCTCCAAAGGACGTAAGGAGTTTGTTGAGGTATACATTACCAGTGCCACTTACTCCAAAGTAGGTATCATTAAGGGATGCTTGGTCAAGTGTGTAGCTGAGCGCTCCTGCAACAGTGATATACACGACGACAACGATGCTACTGATGATGATGATACTGCTGCTGCTACTGATGATGTTACTGATGATAATAATGATACTGCTGCTGCTACTGATGATGATGATGATGATGATGATGATGATGATGATACTGCTGCTGCTACTGATGATGATGATGATGATGATGATGATGATGATGATGACGATGATACTGCTGCTGCTACTGATGATGATGATGATGATGATGATACCGCTGCTGTTACTGATGATAATGATGATGATGATACTGCTGCTGCTACTGCTGCTGCTACTGATGATGATGATCTCAATATAGTATATATATATATATATATATATATACACCTAATATCATAGTAGAGGTTGCATAATTTCAGGCTTGACAAATATAGAAACTTGCATATAGGCTATTCAAATCAATTATTTTGAGTTAAACACATATAAATTGGCGTTACATATGACCTTCGGTGATATCTACCGTGCATTCCATTTTGGATATTTCTCGAACCACATAGAACTTGATTTCAAAGAAAAAAATTTATATTTCTTTGTCTTGTTCGGTCACATTAACGTATGATTGCGTGCCAAATTTTATCATTTATTCTTAATTAATCAGTAATTAACATACAATAACAAGTACATCATTGATTTGCAAATGTACTCTTTGATGGCAATATATCTCGCCGGGTTTCGCCTGGTCTTGATACAAGTTACATAGCTAAGCTCGATTCCCTTTCGTCACCGGATCTAGATTATATATATATACTAAAACGAAAAAGAAACGCCGTGTAACCTAAAAAGATTCTTTTAAATGATATAATTTAATGTTACATTATTTCACTCATTTTTGTATACAATTTCATCTGTTTGGAACCATTTGTTGAAGGTTCTATCGATTATCAATGCTAATTATGCCAAAAATATGCCACTTTAAGCGATGACCCTACTTGTATTGCGCAACACGGCCGGACATTTCAGTATCTTGTGTGTCCTCCATACGCAGTTGTCGCAGCCCTGATTCTTCTATGCATGGAATTCATCAGGGTATTAACCCTTGCAATGGGGATGTTATTCCATTCTTCATGCAAGGCACGTGTGAGCTGGACCAGATTGGACGTCTCCTAACTCTCCTATCCAATTCGTCCCACAAATGCTCAATTGGAGACAAATCTTGACTGAATGCTGGCCAATCGATTGGGATTACGTTATTGTTGGCAATAAATTGCTGACAAACTCTAGCGACATGGGGCCGGGCATTGTCTTGCTGGAATATCAGGTTCCGTGCTTGCACACATGGCACGGCAACTGGGCGAAGGATTTCGTCTCTATACCTTACGCCGGTTAAATTACCGTCAATCACGATCAGGGGTGATTTAAACCCATAGGAGATACCGCCCCAAACACATACTGAACCACCGCCAAACATATCCCGCTCAGCGATGCACGCGTCGGTGTAACGTTCCCCTCGACGTCGATATACACGACGTCGCCCGTCCGAACGGTAGAGAGTGAACCGGGATTCGTCAGTGAAGAATACCCGTCTCCATTGCCTCATAGGAAAATTTCTGGGCGAGTGTGCTTGTAACCAAGCCAATCGGCGTTGGCGACGCGCAGGAGTTAAGGGCAGACCAACATAGGGACGTCGGACTCTTAGGCCATTGACGCATAATCGGTTTCGAACCGTATCAGGATGAATATGGCGGTTATGACTGCCTATAGTGTTATTTGCAGTTTCGGTAGCTGTGAGATGGCGATCACGTAAGCGAGAAAGTCTTATAAACCGATTCTGATGTGGCGTCGTGACGCGCGGACGTCCACTTCGAGGTCGGTCGATGACATTCCCCGTCACTCGCACACGTTGGACAAGACGTTGAATTGTCCGAATATGCACACCAAAATGTGCAGCAACCTGAAGTTGGCCCTGACCCTGCAAAAGCATTCCTATAGCCTGTCCCCGTTGGACTTCCGTCAATCGTGGCATGGATGTAAATTGCTTAATTCGAATCTAACTTTGAAAAATCAATCCGAATACTTGAACAGTATCAAATAGACTGAAAATTTCCATTGGCGAACTCAATGACCTTCCCCTGCACGGGATTCTTGTATTTTAGGACGTGCCTCGCACGGCTAGCGGAGGTCAGGTATTGTGTGATTTTAAACACGTGTCCCTAGTGACCGCGAACAACACATCAACCTGACCGAGTGTCATTATTCTAGGCCAAGCAATAAATCATTTGTAGTATATTTAGTGTACCCGGCGTTTCTTTTTCGTCTCAGTATATATATATATATATTGTTTTTTCCAACCATTACTTAGAATGCCAACACATTATTCGTTGCAAGCTGTGGCAGAAATTAAAAAAAAAAAGATTAACATAAGGACAATGCCAAAATATGAAACTACAAGATAATTTGCTTACCAGTTACAAGGCTATCAGGCTAAATCTTACCAAAGATTCCCAAATCCCCGTCAGTGGCAGCTATGCTCCCAATTGTTTCACCGATAGTTCCGTAAATGGTCGTGTATATAGTGTAGTATGACTGGCCGAAAGCTGGTGAATGGTCGTTGACGTCATTGATCGTAACAATAAGCTGTGCCGTATCAGTCAGTTCGCCATCCGATACTGTGGCGATGCATGTCAAAACTGAAGCTGTACCAGAAATATCAAGGTCATAACTACCACTCAATGTAACCGCACCAGTGCTGGAATCCATAGCTATAGCGGTGCAATCCACAGAGTAGGATTGTGTAGCGCTAGTGTCAGGGTCAGTCACCACAAATCCTGGATTGCCGAAGCTTTCTCCATCCTAAAACACAGAACCACAACGCAAATGTTTGCAAATAATGGAATCGTGGAATCTTGTTATTTTTTCTCGTTTTAGTACGATTAATGTATACACCTGGTTTCATGATCCTCGTTTTAATATGGGCCCCGGACACGAAATCACGGACGGAAAAGAGAAACAGACGGACAAAGCGACGTCTATATGCTATCCCTTCCTAATGAAAATTTTTGGGAAGCAGATCTAAGAATTTCATTGAATAATGTGATTTTGTGATATCTTATAATCTGTTCTCCCAATGCCCTGTTGACTTTATTGATTCCTAGATAGCAAAATTAAGGCCCCTAGCATCATTGTTGAGTAATAGAAATACTTAACAGTTGAGCGACGTAGTTTGTTCCACAATTTCATTTCAAATTCATTCTGAAATGTTGTAGTCACTCGAGCATTTTTGTACAATGATTTTATTTCCGGGAGATGACTTTATTGTTTAGAATTCGGCACGAGATGTTATTTGTAACTATCATATCCACATTTTGAGAATGTTTTTTCTTACGTTTCCCTCGTTTCCGCTGACATAGTACGTCGTGCTCCCGAACACTGGGGGTTCATTTATATTCACCACATTGACAGTGAAAGTTGAGTAAGTGTCTGTCAGTGTATTGTCCGTTACAGTTACATCCACTGTAAAACTTGTGCTGGTCAAGCTCTCGTAATCTACAGTTGTAGAGGACGACGTAGACAGTAATCCACCTGGAAGAAACAAACATGTTTCCGGATTTTGTAGCTTAATGACTGCGAAAAGAAACATTAAAATTGTAAGTCAAAAGAAGAAGAGAATCTAACGGGAATTTACAACGATACACCTATTCAGATGTTCTATCCTTGGACTATAAAAAGTCTGCAAAGCAAAGTTATGTGATAAGCAGAATCTTAGATTCGTTTGCATTTTATGTTGAGATTTCCATCAAATGTATAAGTATTAATGTAGTTCATGGAGAGCTCGGTTCCGATTACCAGCGGAGAATACATCTGCAGTCAACACAGTTTACGGATACTAACTAGATGTATCAAATGAGAAGACGGTTGCACCTTCACCAGCAGGTGTTATTACAGCACTGTAAGTAAGTGTATCAAGGTCTGGATCTGCAGCATTTATCTGATAAACGGAGGCACCTCGTGCACTGTTCTCCATTAACGATAGTGAAAACGTAAGAGGTGTGCTCTGAATGACAGGTGGCGAATTTATACCTGAAAAAATACAATTGATACTTTATCATAACATATCAAAGGAAATAAAGCAACATCAGGTTAAATGTATTGATATGTACATAAGTGATAATGAGAAAAATCAGAAGTTGTATCATTGAGTCCCAAACTTCAATTATCTCTTTAATCTATCTAAACAATAATCAATTTATATTTTTAAATTCACAAAAAATGATAGAATGCCTAGTCTGTAACAGACCGTTATTGGTGATAGTCAACGGCAATTTACAATATTTCTACAAGCAATGTGAAATTTGTAACAAGTATGTATTTTCAAAACATGACATTGATAGTTGAATAGTTTGTTACATTTCTGACGAGAAACATTCCAAATTATATCACACATTCAACAAAGTATAGAATATGTACAACACCTCTTTTAGCATTACCAAGAAATTGCGGTTTAAATATTTTGATTACATTAATAAGTCTATTTTGATGTGAGAATTAATAAGATATCCTTAGAAAAAACATGTTTCGCTTAAGATTTTCAAAAGAACAAGACTTTCAAGTTATATAACGTGTAAGACTAGTAGATAAATAGATATTTGATTAAAACCTCTAACCCGATATCTTGACGGTTAGTGTTCTTGGTCCTACTGTATTTGTGCCGTCGCTTATTGTGACATATAAGTCATATCCAGGAATGGTAAGTGACGTCAAATCAGCGTTTGTCTGGATTTCACCTGCTAAAATAGATAATACAAAATTACATTATCTGTGCATTCATTACATGGAAATAAGAACTGTTAACCATGAGAATGAAAAGGTAAATCTCCTGTTGGCTTTTTGGTTATGCTGGTATATTTTCTGTTTTACATGAGGTAAGCCACTCTATCAAATTCAACAATCTATCGTTTTCAATGTAACAGTTAATCGAAATAAGGTTGCATTCAACTAGTCACACAAAAGGTTCAGCAGTGCAAAACACAACAATTCGTTATCAGAAGTAAGTTGTTCAGACTGAATTTGTGTTTTTTAAATCCGTAATAATAATCACATTGGAAAAGTTTGTAGGTCTCAACGCTTCATCAGGCGTACACTTACATTTTCAAAAATCTTGTATTTCTGTCTATTTGTCATTTTAAAACCATTAAGTTTAGGTATATGTGGGAAAAGATACTAACGTCAAATAGATTGGCAAAAATTCAGCCAAACTCAAAATCGACGAAACGAAGTAGAAACATCAACAGGAGAAATATTTGGCTTGTGACCCGGAGGCTAGACATGTAAATAACTCGGCCATAATGGCAACTACCGGGTATTTGAAGGACTATGCAACTTTATGATATAGTTTAATGCAGTATGTGGTTCTACTGTGTCTAATTCTGAATTTTCATTGATGATATTTTCTTTGGGTGTTTTGTGTATAATAAACGATTAATAATATGGATAAATACTACATGTAACAATATTATATTTATAATGCACTATATATGTTGAGCGGCGTTCATTGGGGCAAAACATCAGCAAGCATGTTAAACTGAACGTTTAATATGGCGTACAATACACAACAACAAAAATAGAGAATCATGAGATTACATAATAGTTATACAGTACAGTTAGAGTCGGATACGGAGAATCCGGATTACGTGATACTAATTACTGCACTAAATACTATATATCAACAATATACGTACCTGCCGTAATTGTAAATGGACATGTTCCTCCAGAAGAACACGTAATGCTGCTAAATGAAATAGCATCCGAAATATCCACGTCAGATGCCGTCACAGTATACACACTGGTACCGCCTAGTGTGCTACTAGGTATCGTTGTTGTTGCTGCCAATATATGTATACCAATGCCCATGATTATATTGATCAAAAAACTAGAACCAACCCTATTCTGTTGAAAAGCAAAATCAACAGTCAACTTTTTAGCGTTATTTTTTTTTTTTTTTTTTGTTATTATAAATGAGGCAGTTGTTAACTACCCGTGCCTCTCAATATCAAGTACATAAAAGTAAAATCATGTCTGAGAATAAGTGCTTTTCTGAAGTCTACTCCTATGTGATTTTGGTTCCCTCAGATTTTATCAATATCGGCCTCATTTGAATATTTTTTTTTTTTTTTTTGTGCATCATTTGTACAATATCGAAAACGTTATTGTATAAAGTTAACCTGGTAGATTGGAGAATGTAGGTGGGGTGTTGGATGTAATATACACGTAGAAGGTCCCGCTATCTGACGATCCATAGGAATCGGTGCAGGTGGTATCAAACTGGTATTTCTTTGTTGTTGTATAGTCAAATCCAGGATTTGAAATGGAGTATATTCCATATGCTTAAATTAGAAATCCACAAAAATTATTTATTCATTTATTTATTTTAACACTCAGAAGATTTCAGTTTCGGAAAGAAATTTCTTAGTAATATTTTGAGAATAATTTGTGAATTGCTTTGAGGTTTCCAAACACATTCGTGTATTAGATCTGAATAATAATTTATCATTATTTATAGTCAAAAATATAAAATGAAAGTTATAGTCGACAAAAATAATTAAGGAGGGAAGTTGTAGAATCCTGGGACTGTAAAATAGGTAGAAACCAAGGTCCTATTGGATACAGAATGTGGTGGCGTGACAGAAAAAATATTTTGAACAATAATTTTGACTTAGAATAATGCAGGTATTGGAACTGGAAGGGATGGCAGGGTACATAAGACCAGGTGTTCTAGAATAGTAAGCGTCTTCTACTTCATCTAGGACACCCGCCATGTAAACCTTGGTCAGACCAAGTAAGTAATGTCACGCTCTCAAAAGAGACTAACGAGCATCGAACACGTCCAGCTTCATGTCGCACATGTCTCAATGAGATCACTATGACGACCATAAAACTTCCCCATAACGTTCCTCAACCCGAAAGCTGTCATTGTTGGTTTCGTGGTATTTGAAGACGTCAGTATTACATATGAAAGTGAAATTAAACGCCAAGTCTGCCAATAGTCTGTCGGATGATCTTACCAAAAACCTCGAAGACATATATATTCTTTTATTTGGACGTGTTTTTTATGAAATACGTTTCGGTATATTTCACAACCACATACTTGTACCGCCGTTCAGCTTTCTTGGCGAAGAAAGAGAATGAAAGGGTTCTTTCTGTTTACAATGGGATTTGTTTGTGTACAGGGCGGAAAATCAAATTGCCTGTCGATCACATAACATGTAACCAGCCAATAAAAAAGGGAAAAAAACATGTATACTTTGTTTTAGTTGAGAACATATTACTTTCTTGGAGATAACCAAGGTCGTCGACGTCGATGAAGCAGAAATGTCTAACATTCCGGAACACTTGGTCTTACTATCCATGCACTATTTCAGGCGTCCCCATTTAAAATTTCCTTTTGTCCTTATTTTCCCCAGTTTTATGGAATTGAGTTTTGATTATGATCAGGTTGTTATATTTTTACCATACAATATTAAACATTCTATGTTATGTGATTGTAGTTTAGACTTATTATTCAATAGTAATGAATGTCAGAGGAAAAATAGCAATATAAAGTATGATTTACTAAACACTTACTTGTTCCAGACACAATAGATATAGTGAATTTAGGGGCAGAAGTTAAGGTACAACTGGCGATGCTATCAGTTGGCGAGACGTCTGATATTGTCAAGCTGTGGAGGAGTGTCACGGCGGTTAAATCCTGACTGACCACGGCATAACTCGGCAAGTTGGTAATGTACAGGGGCTGTCAAAATAATGTAGACATCCAGATATTTTTAAAAAAAATCATATAGATATTCTGTTTGTATAGGCAGAAGATGGGAAACATAATACTTGTAATACTGTGTCGACACATTTGGATTTATATTGGGGAGATCGAAAGACATTTTGGATAATATAAGAGATATAAGGGCAAATATAGGTTAGGTGTGAAATTCTGAACAGTCGCTCAATTTCGCAGGAACTATGTTTTATCATTGTTTTGGTTGCGATCTCGGAAATATGTTTTTGCTCCCAGCTCTAATCATGTTGTTAGGTTCTCAGAACATTTGATATCCTCTGATGCTACCATCGGGATTCTCAATCCTATCGAAATCTGTACAATATCCATACTTGAATTCCCTTAAATATCTTTGTTAATCTTATGGAACTTAATCAATTGCCTGATTTCTGTAATAATCAGTTCTTCAATTTTGGAATTCCCAACTGATATATCCACTGTCGTTTCCCGTTACTTACCGAAACCTCTTATATTCTTCTTAGGAATCCGGAACTAATGTTATCGTTAGTGTTTTAGGATTCCGGAAATTACTTCATTTTGTACTGTTAATGTAAGGGTTCCGGGACTTACCGAATTCTGTACTGTTAATGTAAGGGTTCCGGGACTTACCGAATTCTCCACTGTTATTGTTAGAGTTCCAGTGCTTGTTTTCCCACAAGGATCCTGAACCTGGAACGTCAAAGTGTACGTCCCTGCAGCAATTGTATTAATGAGCGTCGTGACTTCAACTGAAGAGAAAATAAAAAATCCGAGAACCATTGATTGCTTAAGTGTTCAGAACAGACTCCATAAATTTATCGTTTGAATGATATATGTGTGTGCTGCATAAAGACAAAGGGTCTATTCATTACTATTCATGCGCGATGTTTGTTTTTATCCCTAAACTTAACATAAACAAGGTTTAAATACTTTAAGACATGTAAGACATCTAGCTGTAATGTTATACGATAGATATGATTCCTTAAAGTAAATAAAATTATCAATTTAATTATTTTCTCTTGTAACATTTATCTTTTCATGGTGTTCGTCAATGACACCCCCACCCTAGTGTTGCCGGTATAGTACGGCTCCTCATCTAATCTTTTTGATGATGTTATTCACTCTGTTCAGTCATCTACGAGTAAGAATTTTCTCTAATGAAAATCTAAACCAAAGGTGAAGATATATATATATGTACCTGTATCGATGGATTTAAATTGAATTGCTTCAGCAGCCACAAAAGATACAAAAGCAATCCTTGAATATATTTTATACCGAATGCATCTGCACATATCTGAATAGTCCGGACGTATACTACCTTGGTATAAAACCTTTGAAGTTGTCTGTTGTCACAGGTGTCTTTTAAGTTATGATTGTCATGTGAAATGGTTCACAGATTCAGTTCATGCATCCCACAGCATCATACAAAAATTAAAGAAATATATATGAAGGATGTTACATACGTGTATTTGTATCAAAACTAAATTCTGTAGAAGATGACGTCATTGAAGTTGTAATCGTGTCGCCGTCATCATCATATACTGTAAGGGTATATACGAGGAAGCCAGCTGCCGAAATGTCGCTGATCGAGGTCGAGGCTACCAAATTTGTTATTGTAGGGGTAGAGCCTGCCAGAATCAAACGCGAAAAGAGAAAGTTATCTACCTTTTGTAGTTAAGGGGTACAGCTACCAAGAAAGGGAGAATCCATTACAAGAAATTGAATATGAAAACACGTCAAAATCATGAGTAATCAATGAAAGTCTTGTAACTTGAAGATAAGACATCAAAATCAAATAGTACCTCACCTTTATTATATGCTAGTATACTAGTAAAAGCTCATCACGAAAATAAGTCTTATTTTAACGCAAACAAGTCAAATAGAGAGTGAAAAACAAAAAATAATAATCTTTCCATGATTTTTAACTTCAGAAAAAATAATATGTATTGTGCTACTTATCAACTTTGTGTCGCCAACCACCTTTCTTGGAAAAAGTTGCAAAAAACACACACAGGGATTTATTTCAACTCCAAATCAATTTAATTTCATCAAAATAATAATTTTGACATCACTGAATATCAAAAGGCTACTCCTCATTACAGCCTAAATACCAAGACTATCAAAGTGGGAAAAGCAAAGGCAATGGTAAAATTATCGACAGGAAAAGTAGTAAGTTTTGTAGATGAATCCATTTTTATAAATCAAGTGTCAAAAGAAGTGTGAATTTCCGGTCCGTCACGTGTTAGTCGATTATAACTTCCGGTACGGACAAGGAAATTCCGTTCAATCAAGATATACTCTTCTAAGGAGAAACAAAAATCTCTTCTTTCAATACAGAATGTGAAAAACAGGTATTGTAAAATTTACCTGGTTGTAATTTAGCTTGGAATCCGAATCGTTTTCCCGTCTGCAGAGCATCTCCGGACCAGTCGTGCGTGTTTCCCACTGTCAATGCTCCGACCGAAGTAGACGTCCGGTAGTCCGGACCGCCTCCGTTTGATTTATAACTTACTACCGATGCACCAGGAGAATACCTTTTATTAACATTGGTATCAATTCAGTAAACATATTACATAACATTAACAATATTAAATTATTTATATGATCACCGCAAATGGCAATGACAGCGATGAGTTTTAATCATTTTCCTGGGGGTCTTTATGAACCTTTTCTGGTTGTCAGGAAATCAAATGTAATGTATGGTGGGAAAATAAATTTCGATTTCCCACCTAAATTATACATTCAATTGATTCAAACGATCATGTTTAAAAGTCGACATGCTCAACAACAAATTATGTTTGTACATTGTACATGTCATTGGTATCACAGAAATACGTATTCTAAACTGTAATGTAGGAATTTTCTCCGACTAGCGAAACTGTGTCATATTGTTTGAAATATCCGTGCAGTATTAACTCACATGTTAGGGCGTGAAATAATCCCAAAACATCTGTTGGGTCCATGTGTTATATAAAAAGCATCTCGGACTGAAGCGTAAGTTTTCTTACATGATTTTCAACGCTTCCACTTGCCATCCCGGTGCTAACACTTTAGCCACGCCAGGACACGTAAGATGCAGTTCACTTCATCATTTGGCTAATAAATCTAATTCTAAATCTTTATTTCGAAGGTGCAATTCACATTTACCTTTTGTACAATAGAAATGAGTTCGATGCCATAATTAGTGGTTGTGTTTCCTTTAGACAGACTTGCTTCTCATTTAATGATAACGTGACTAAGTTTGTATGAACTAAGAATATACAAATGTATAGGGCAATATCAAACACATTTGCTTGATTTTCTTTTGAAATCAATCAATACGACTACATATTGAATTTTGGGGTTATTGCACCTTCTGGTTTCTGACATTTATTTTTGGTTTTCCACGGTAGCATTTTACGTATAAAAAATTTAGCACCTTGACGTCATTCCCGATTCGAAAAAGGACGAAGCAATTTATTGCGCAATCTCAATCATTATTTTGATCAACTGTATCTTAATTTTAGATTGGTAGTGAAATAAATGAAGTTTTACGGCCGTTATAGTGACGCCATTGAGAAATATTCTATTTATTTGTATGCTATGAAGCTGGACGTATTTAATGCTTGTTAATTTGCCTGTTTGTTCTGTTGTATATATTGTTGTTATCGTTTGAAAACACGCCATTACTTACCTGGATTTATCAAAATTTATATCATGTGTGTCGTCAATAAAGAAGAGGACTTTTATTCTTTCGGAACACCTGGTCTTATTCTCCTTGTACTTTTTCAAGTGTCTTCGTGTAAATCTTTTGTTTATATTTTGCCTTAGTTTTTAATGAATGTGAGTTAAGACTATGAATCCATTTGCATGTTGGTATTTTGTTGTTGTTCCTGACCTATAAATTTTGATAAATGTTTTATTCTCTTTAATGACAAGAATTAAGCTATGGTAAAATCATAAAATTAGGCATGGCTGGAGATTTTCAATCTTGAACAGATTATTCCGCGGAAAATACAAATATCGGACAATCGAAAAGCTAGTATTCCATTGGCATGTCTTCGTTTTTCTAAGCGAAGTCAAGCAGGTAAAAAAGAAAGTAGGACAAATATCAAATCTATAACTGTCCGAAAGTTAGACGGCAACATCACAGCAGAGTTGAGAAACGAATCTCCGTAAAAGGAACGACTATTTAGGTCATGGAAACACGACACCTTTATATTTAATATCTTACTATACATACCAGCCAATAATGTCATTTTCATTAACAGAGATTCGATCTGTCGAGGTAAACGTGGCAGTATTACTACCAGTAGCTGAAATCAAAATGGTATGATTGTAAAGTACAGATTACCTTACCTTTACCATACATTTGTCTGAATTGTTGTTGAAATTGAGCTTATGCTAATGCAATTTCTGATTAATTGAAACAAACCTGATGAAAATTGGATAATTTTTTCATGGAAAGTGGAAATGTTCTTCTGAAAATTTCAACTGACCGCATGAAAAGTGGAACAATGTTGTAAAACATCAAAACTATTTATAGGAAAAGACGAATCAATATGATGAAATGTTTTAACATCCTGGTGGGAACATTGCAATTCTTGTGAAAACGAGGAATCATTCTAGGTTAAATTTTGATGATAACTCGAACCGTTCTTAGGAAAGATGGAATCGTTCACATGAAAGGTAGAGACATTTGTATGACATTGCTATCATTCTTATACAACGTTTAACCTGTGGTAAGTTGACCTATTCCTATAAAAACATTCTATAAAAAGCTGAACCATTCTGATGGAAATTGAACCATTCTGAAGAAAAGTGGGTTCATTTCAGTGAAAAATGTTAATACTGTAACTCATTTTGATGACAAGCAATTCCAGGGGGATCTTGACTCCCATCATTATTTGGTCTTCAATAATTCTTTAAAAGTTGGATTTTGTCCTTTTTTCCTACTGCTTTTCTTTTTAAAATATGAAATTTGAAATCAAATGGCGGAACTAGGGACCACTGGGAAGCTAAATATGAACATTGGAAACAATGTATCCCTTACATTTTGCTCTTTTGGTTAGGCTATAATGAACAGTGCAAAATTGCAATGAAATAGGGAAACAAGAGAGACCTACTTATAAAATTTGATATTTTTCCATTAAGCACTTCTCAAGAAATGAGATAATGAACATTGTTATAGTCCCAACTGGCTGCTTGTTAGCTGTTTTTTTTTTGTTTTTTTTTTTTTTTTGTTTTTTGTTCAATTTCAATATCAAAACAGCTATCGATATAACATATTTAAATACATATTAGATATAGAAAGATCCACTTCTCAAGAAATAGCGACAACAACCTTTCATTGTCAACATTTGAAATGGCCGCCATTTTGATCTTCTGATTAGTCCTAAAATCAGAAGGACACAGTTAATGACCTAGCGGAACGTACATACTGAGAAATAGCCAAGAAATAGCGAAAATAATAATCGTTTTCAGACGTACAACGAATGGCAGCCCAATCAGATGGGGTAGGGCTAAAAGTATAGTCTGTGTTAAGACAAGCAGATCTCTTATTTATCACTGTATACAAATGTATTTGACATTATCCTTTTTTGACTGGCGAGAAGTCTAACCTCGCTATCTCGAAGTCAGCGGAACCGTAAGAAAACTTTAGAGTTATCCCATCATTCTATTTAAATAATATAGAATGTTAAGTATTAAGTTTGGCCTGGACCGAATTATACATGGTGTTAGAGTTATAAAAAGTTCGAGATAACGTAGTTTGACTGTCTTTATGTATTTAAACATGTTCAATAAACTCGATATCAACACGGATAATGCAATAACATTCATATCAACAGCAAATGACCCTGGATGATAAATAGAAAGTTCCCATTGCCATCTGTGCTATTATTTAATCCTTAAGTGGGTTAGTGATTTATTTTGTGTCTGATTTTTTCCCGTAAATGATATAGTACGTACCAGTTGGCGTGTGCTGGTGTTGACCAACTAGCTCATATTCGCCTGCTGTGCCAGTTCCCCTCCAAATTTGAAAATAAACAGTGTTCACACTTTTGGCATAATATAACCATTCATAGACAACTCCGCAAGTACAAGGAACTGTGTCTTCGGTTAGCAGGCTCATGCCTATTAAACAGAAACACATATTTATGATTAGATTTCTTGATTTCTATGGTAACCTATCGATCAATTTAAAACCTGCAAGCACACTAAACGAGTTCATGGATGAGTGAAACCTACGAGTAATGTGAACTTATTCTTGGTACGGTATAACCTAGGATTATTCTAACCGAACTCATGGATAGGTGGAATCTGAGATTCGCTACACGAACTCTTGGACATTAGAATCCTGCGATTACTCTAAACGAACCCTTGAACAGACGGAACCGGTGAGTACTCTAATTTACCCTTTGGACAGAAGAATCCTGCAACCATTCTTAACGAATCCTTCAACAGACGAATCCTGCGACTACTCCAAGCGAACCCTTGAATAGATGAATCTTGTGATTACTCTAAACGAATCCTGGACAGGTGAAACCTGCGACTGCTCGTAGCGAACCCTTGAACAGGTGAAACTTATGAGTGCTCTAAACGAACTCTAGGACAGATGAAATCCACGACAAGTATGTAAGCTTCACTTCATTTGAGTAGTGCCACGGTTGAAAATATACACATGTACTTGATATTTTCCTTAAGTGATCAAGTATATGATAATGAGGAAATTAATTGGATTACGGGGCTGAAGCATCTCCCCATCTACAGCTGGACTATTTTTTCGTTCGCTCTTAAGTCTAGCCTTTATAATCCAGGTCCTTAGCATCACATACAAGTCCTAGAAAGACGAAACGACTGTAGGATGCAGTAAAGTTAATCGTTTGATTTTACTGTATCTAACTCTAAAGTAAAATTTAAATATGCTGTTCAATTGTGTAGCTTTTGTAATATTTTACTTTTTTTTTTTTTTTTTTTTGCAATTGTTACATGTACATTTTTAAATGTTTTTATTATTGAAATTGATAATCTTTCATCGAATTCATTTTCAGAGTACAACCAGTTATATATAGTTGTATATCTATAGACTTACCATTTGTACTAAAGTCTGATGAGCTTCTGGTTTTTGGGGTGTTATCACCAGCATAATCTCCAGCTGCACAATCTGCCCCTGTATATACAAAGTAATATCATTATTTCTCAGTCACCTTACAAAGATTCATGAATAAATACAGCTAAACATACTGGTATATTTGATTTTTTAAAATCCCAATGTTTGGTTAGGGACATAATTTCTTCAAATTCTAAATCGTTTTTTTATATATACAATAAATGAATATTTCATCTATAATATTATCCTGAAATAATCAATAAAAAAAAAGAGTGGTAGAATGAAGAAGGGACAAGAAAAGAAGGTTCTTTTAATATGGTGTTGAAAAGTCTTACGTTTACACGGTCTTCCCAAACAAGTATAATGGTGACTGATAACATTTGGTATGAATTCTCAAATGTGCCCTACATAATATTTGTCAGCACGTGCTAGATTTTACTTGTAGAGTTTAATGAAAAAAAAAACCTTAAAAACGTAAATCATGTCAATAAAATTATAATCCAAACTCAAATTCAATCAGACTTAGACTTAGGGAACAAAGGTTTACAGGGAGACTCCTGCAAAATTACAAGGAGAATAAGACTAGGTGTTCTGGAAGACTAAGCGTCTTCTGCTTCAACGAAGACATCTGTCATTCACATGTAAATCGTTGGCAATCCAAATGACTAATGTTATGTTCTCAAATGTGAACAAGGTACTATCACTATCTCTAGAAGAGTTGCCGTTTCTTACAGTGTAGGGTACTGCCTCTGAGATATATTTGAAAATGATAAAAGTAAAACGGCAAATGTATTCCGCTAACGTTTTCATGGCCTGAAAACGTTAGCGGAATACATTTGTCGTGTTGATTTTATTCTTATCAAATATCTTATCGATACACAAAGCATTTTTAAGTTTCATCTATATATATAATAATAATGATAAATGATAATAAATGTATCGCCTGAGATGGCTGTTAGGCCTGAAAACGTTAGCGGAATACATTTGTCGTGTTGATTTTATTCTTATCAAATATCTTATCGATACACAAAGCATTTTTAAGTTTCATCTATATATATAATAATAATGATAAATGATAATAAATGTATCGCCTGAGATGGCTGTTAGGCCTGAAAACAATAGCGGAATACATTTGTCGTGTTGATTTTATTCTTATCAAATATCTTATCGATACACAAAGCATTTTTAAGTTTCATCTATATATATAATAATAATGATAAATGATAATAAATGTATCGCCTGAGATGGCTGTTAGGCCTGAAAACGTTAGCGGAATACATTTGTCGTGTTGATTTTATTCTTATCAAATATCTTATCGATACACAAAGCATTTTTAAGTTTCATCTATATATATAATAATAATGACAAATGATAATAAATGTATCGCCTGAGATGGCTGTTAGGCCTGAAAACATCAGCGGAATACATTTGTCGTGTTGATTTTATTCCTTTCAAATATATAAATAAATACGTCACTTCCGCAATTTGTTGGCTATAAGAAATTATTTGTCTTTGTACATCGACAAAATATGTGGCAGTTCTGGTGACGTCTAGAATTTATGGAAGTTATGTAAAAAATATTATGTCAGTGTATAGGGTTCATTGAAGTTTTTCAAAACAACTATTTGGATTGTATGGAATTTGCTCTATTGTCCCTATTTGATCCCATCAATGTTTCTTATTGTATTTGTTCAAAATCTGCTCAGTCGTTCATGACAAGTAGCTACTTGTAGGAAAAGCTGAGGGGCAGAGGAAGGAATCGCGGATTAACCACGCACACAGCAGAATGGCATTTGCCAAGCAGGGCTAGATGAGCTAACAATATCTTGAATATAAAAAAAAAGTTTAAACAACTAAATAATAAGATTTACGATAAAAATCAAAGATCTCACGATATCAATTTCAGATTTTACAATAAAACTCATATGTTTTACAATATAAATCTCATGTTTTACAATAAAACTCATATGTTTTACAATATAAATCACATGTTTTACAATTTAATTGTAAATGACAAAATCAAATGGAGGCAGCCATTTTGATTCGCAATTTCAATTCTTGACGAAAGGCCATTGTCCATATCATTGCATCATAATCGACATCTGTATGGCGCAGCCAATCAAAAATTCTTGAGGGTACATAACACAAGTGAAATATATAAACAAAAATATTACAATCCATTGGATAACAAGCCGATTACATGATAACTAAATATATTTCAACGATTACCTGATGCCGGGATCATGCAAAATTAGTTCCACTCAGTAACGAAAAATTAGTTTTAATGATATTTGCGTGGTACTAACGCGATCTCTCATGTGGTTTTATTTATCGTCATGCAGTAGAAATATCACTACAATAAACGGATTTTAAATTACGTACTTATCTTTTCACTTTCCAGTTTTTTACTCCATAAGTTTTTCATTAATCTAAACCTTGGATTCAAGGGCTGACATTGTATTAAAATTTACTGTTTTTGTTAGCATGAACTCAGTGATTCTTTCCGGTTTATAGAAAATATATTTGACATCGGAAATTTAAAATTCGTGGAGTAACATGTCAATGTGGCTCATCTACGTTTAGGTCACAGCTGTATAGAAAATGGACATTGAAACGTTATTTGTTCGGTGTTTCAAGGGTGTGGTTTTTGTGACAACAATTTTAAATAAAATGTTACAATTGACTAGTGCGAGTCAATAGCAGTTTAGTCTTAGTACGTAAACAGCCTGGTAAACTACTGGATAGGATTAATGGTTAACATTAACCAAATTTACATCTCGTGATACGATATAAGGCACTCATTGTCCGAAATCAAAACTGAGCCAGTCTGCCAATTTTCCTACATTTGCTTTTATTAAATTTTTATCTATACACTATAGTTGTATTATTATCATCATTACAAGTTAACCGCTAATAATCATACATATTCGTGTATCTAAAATGCTGCCGTGTCTAAGATTTTTTTTTCTTTAAAGTTTCCTAATATTGGTCAAGAGGTGTGGTGACACGATACAGCGGTGAAATAAAAAAAACAACACTGTGTGCTGGGAAACGATTTTGGTACATTAAATGATTTGGTTTTCAAAAGTGTCATATAAATATTTCAGATTCGAGAAAACAACAAGTAAATAAAAAAGAAACACGAAAGATAGATAAATAAAAAGTGGCCCGGCCGAGTTTCAGCCGAGTTCCTTGTATAAATCTATACAGCTTCAGACCTGTAGATTTATCGACTGTTTGCTCCACAGCACATAAGCAATTAACCTGTAGATAATCGGGTAGTAGCTTGCTTCTAAAGAGAAAAGTAGTTGATAAATTTCTTGAATGGCTTCCGAGTCGTTTCGAAGCTTTGCAATACTCTTTCAAATATAGACATGTTTCAGTGCGTGCTGTAGTGTTTTCAATAAAATGACAGCATTGACGGACCGAGTACATTGGAATTTAATAGCAAATATCTCTGCAAGTAAACCATCATATCTATATATATGTATAGACCCTGAAGGATACGTCATATCTATATATATGTATAGACCCTGAAGGATACGTCATATATATATATATAGACCCTGAAGGATACGTCATATCTATATATATGTATAGACCCTGAAGGATACGTCATATCTATATATATGTATAGACCCTGAAGGATACGTCATATCTATATATATGTATAGACCCTGAAGGATACGTCATATCTATTTGTACGTGTAGACCCTGAAGGATACGTCATATCTATATGTACGTGTAGACCCTGAAGGATACGTCATATCTATATATATGTATAGACCCTGAAGGATACGTCATATCTATATGTACGTGTAGACCCTGAAGGATACGTCATATCTATTTGTACGTGTAGACCCTGAAGGATACGTCATATCTATATATATGTATAGACCCTGAAGGATACATCATATCTATATGTACGTGTAGACCCTGAAGGATACGTCATATCTATATCTATGTATAGACCCTGAAGGATATGTCATATCTATATATATATATATATATATATATGTATAGACCCTGAAGGATACGTCATATCTATATGTACGTGTAGACCCTGAAGGATACGTCATATCTATTTGTACGTGTAGACCCTGAAGGATACGTCATATCTATATATATGTATAGACCCTGAAGGATACATCATATCTATATGTACGTGTAGACCCTGAAGGATACGTCATATCTATATCTATGTATAGACCCTGAAGGATACATAATATCTATATATATGTGTAGACTCTGAAGGATATGTCATATCTATATATATATATATCTATAGACCCTGAAGGATACGTCATATCTATATCTATGTATAGACCCTGAAGGATATGTCATATCTATATATATATATATATATATATATATATATGTATAGACCCTGAAGGATACATCATATCTATATGTACGTGTAGACCCTGAAGGATACGTCATATCTATATCTATGTATAGACCCTGAAGGATACATAATATCTATATATATGTGTAGACTCTGAAGGATATGTCATATCTATATATATATATATGTATAGACCCTGAAGGATACGTCATATCTATATCTATGTATAGACCCTGAAGGATATGTCATATCTATATATATATATATATATATATATGTATAGACCCTGAAGGATACGTCATATCTATATATATGTATAGACCCTGAAGGATATGTCATATCTATATATATATATGTATAGACCCTGAAGGATACGTCATATCTATATGTACGTGTAGACTCTGAAGGATACGCCATATCTATATATATATACGTGTAGACTCTGAAGGATACGTCATATCTATATATATATACGTGTAGACTCTGAAGGATACGTCATATCTATATGTATATATGTGTAGACTCTGAAGGATACGTCATGTAATAGCGATCTTCTAACACAAATTCCAATATATAAAGGACAATAAAACAAATTAATTTCGAACGAAATTGAAAAAATTAGAACATATTCAGTTATTTTTTGATTTTGGAAAAAAAGAGCGAGATCTTTCTACAAAACAGACTGAAAGACAGACATTTTTACCCTGAACATCCATTGAATAAAACGTCTTTTTCACATCATCAAAATAATTGTGAACATATCATATACAAAATGTATAATTTATTTATTTATGTAAGTACAATATAGGTATTCTTGTAAATCCTCTAGTTTTATTGATTTAACAGATTCTTTATTAACATTAATATTCTATTAATAGCATATACACAAACTTATTAGTGATAAGCATTTATTTATAAGTGTACTTAAAATGCAGCTGTGCCTAAGACTTTTTTTCTAAAGTATCCTAATATTGGCCAAGGAGTCACGTGATACTTTATTATATATTATACTACTATTATATACTTTATATATTTTTACAGCATGAAATGTATTTTTCTCCCAATCAGTATCGCACATGATGAATGAAACTACCACAAAAAACTGGCATCTCAGTTCACTTTAAATATAAATATTTCTTCTCACTAATTTTTTTTCTATACACAATACCAATATACATTCTGCATTACTGATTGTTACCATTATTACCAACTAAACAGAAATTGAGGAATGATTTCTACAACTAACACGTTAGACAACCTGTTGTTGATAAACATTTCTTAAAGTAATTTGTAAAATAAATAAAACCCTGCTTAAAAGAAAGAGACTCGCTTACCATTTGCTGGCAGTGGTATCATAATCAGCACGACCTTCAGCAGCAGTGTCAATTCCATCTCGGATGTAAATCCTCTAGCTCGACCATCCAACAGCTACCTTTATGCCAGCTGAAATTTCGTCACCACCACCTGTAAGCAGTCACTTGGTAGTAATTCATGTCCGTGGTTTAAATCGATCGTGCGAAAGTTGAATAGACGCTTTAAGTATAGATCATTCATGCACTAAATATTGGCCGTTGAATGCGAGATATGGGAAACTTTCAATACATGCATTTAAAAACTCCGGAATAAATGTTTATCCACCATCAACTGAGAAAGTACTTGACTGAACTTGAAAGTATACACATATGTGCCGCATCTCCTATAGATACCATACCCCAATTAAACACACCACCCCGTAAACACGTGACCAAATAATTATATAATTCTACCTTTGTATAAGGGAGTAGTCGCTACATTTCGATTTCATCAGATTTCCAAGTCATATAAAGCTGTTAACAGACAGTAGCCATATTTTCTCCAATCTCTCTTTGATCACAATTTGGTGGCGAGCCCTGTCCGAAGAAGTTGGGGTGTTTTGAGCTGAAGTATACATCTACGTCTATACTACTTTATGTAAATCTTTTCATTGTAAGTTGATAAGTACTTTAAATCTTCAACACATTTTTATTTCTTTCTGTAATTCTTTTGTTCGCTTTTGCATTACAGATTTCGGTGTCGCAAACATTAACCGTAATTAATTTAATCTTTATTCTCGAGATTCCAGACATTACAATACAAAAGTTTTCATGGAAGGAGCCTTCCGGTTATATTGGTGTATTTTTATCATTGCGAGACCATAAAACATGATAATTTTGTTTTAATGATATATTTTAGTGTGTTGTCAATATTGATATAACCACGGACTTATATACACATATGTGATATAACCAGCAGGTTAGGTAGCGACCATTTAGCAAGTCTGGGAGGTAGGGACTTCAAGTGATCTTTAAGGAGAAGTAGAATATCATTTATTTCATGAAATAAATACATTTGTGTTAGATGGTTACTTTATATATTCATGTATATATATATATGTATAATTGTCATAATCCTACAGATGTTCTTCACATGATAATGTTATGTAAGTTGGCTCTTGCATGATTTTGTTATTTGGAATAAGATCTTGAACTCTGACCACCTGGTGACCATCTGTTACCCTGTGTAGTTTGTATCTCTTGTTATTTGGATGTTATGTGTGCGCACGTGTTAGCTAAGAGGGCCGTGTAGGGCAGCTCGCTATGCGGTCACGGTTTTAGCTTGACCAGTCAGAGGGGCTGTTCACGTGACCAGCGGCAGTAGCCGTGATGCTAGGCGGTCAGGGCCTGGATTGACCAATCAGCGAGGCGCGCACCTCTTCGTGATTTTGACCGCGCCATATCTTCATCACTCCTCATAATTTTTCTGCTGCTGTGATTACGTGTAATATCTTTCGAAGTCCCACCCATACCACACTCTTACATTTTGTCTTGAGCCAGCTTATATATCCATGTTTTTTTTTTTAATTCAAACTTATGTTTCTATGCCGATAATTTGTACCCCATCTTTTTGAACAAACGCAGAATTATGCTGAAAGACCTTCAATCAATTATAGGTTTACTGAATTTTTTCTGTGTAGTGATTATTCCGGGTAGGGCTTTTCTGAGACGATTAATTAATCTCACATTAGGTGTCACGGAACAACATCACCATATACGTTTAAACACAGAAGCACGTGCGGACATTCAGCCATGGTTATATTTTCTTACGGAACATAACGGTAAATCTTGTTTTCTCTATGACGATTGGGTGTCATCTGAGACAATCAAGCTTTTCTCAGAGGCAGCTGGTGTTCATGGGGGTTGTGCGACAGTTCTTGGACATCTTTGGTTTGTTGGAGAGTGGACAGAGCAATTACAATCATCTCATATCACTTTGAAAGAACTGTTACCTATTGTTATTGCAATGGAAATCTGGGGCTAGAAACTTTCAAACCACAAAATACTTTTCATGTGTGACAATAGTGCCGTTGTTGATATTATTAACAAAACATCCACTAAGGATTCAAGGATTATGAAATTAGTTAGAAGGTTAGTTTTGGCAACTCTTAAATACAACATTTTCTTTAAGGCCAAACATATCCCTGGTTTTACAAATGTTGTTGCTGATAGACTGTCCCGCTTTCCATTTCAGGCGGCTTTTCAGGTAGCTCCATGGCTAAGTCCAAATCCTGTAGAAATACCACCACAACTGATGACGGTGTAGTAAACCAGTTGTTGTCGACATCCTTGGCTCCATCTACAGCTAATTCTTACCGACGGGTTCTTAAAAATTTCATTCATTTCCATAGTATGAAATATCCTGGGAAAACCATATTTCTAACTTCTCAACGGGTATTGTCTGAATATATTGCTCATCTTTTTACACAAAATTTGAGCTTTGCCACAATTTATTCGTATATTTCGGCAATCAGTTTTGTTCACAAACTTGAAGGCATGGCTGACCCCACCTCGTCATTTTTTATCAAAAAATTGTTGAAGGGTGTACATAACACAAAACGGCGGTGTGACTGTAGGTTGCCCATCACTCTTGACATCTTAGAAAAACTTTGTTATGCCACTGACAAAGTGTTTACATCTTTTCGTAAAGCCCTGCTTTGCAGATCAATGTTTCTACAAGCATTTCACGCTTTCCTTCGTATAGGTGAGTTTACTGTCAACCAGAATAACCAACCAGACCAAGTCCTTCAGGTTCATGACATTTCTTTCACAGGTTTCGGACAAACTCAAAGCTTGCAGTCCATGACTGTTAAAATCACAAATTACAAACACAGTGAACTGAGGCCATTTTGTATTGAGATTTCTACCTGTCCTACCCCATTCTTATGCCCAGTGTCAACATTACATTCTTATTTACAACTCTATCAGCATAAAACCGGCCCCCTCTTCCAGTTTTCGGACTCTTTACCGGTATCATACGCATGGTTTTGCCAAATGCTTCAATCGGTTCGCAGTTTCATTCAATTAGACCCCAATCTTTATAAAGGGCATGTTTTCGGATAGGTGCTGCTACATCAGCAGCTGCCAGAGGGGTTCCTGAACATATTATTCAGAAGATGGGCCGTTGGAATTCGGATGCTGTTAAAAACTATGTTCGCATAGGTTTACATTCATAAAAGCCGTCAGTTTTTGCTCTGTCTAACCTCTCCATCAGACAGCATTTATTTTTGTGGGTTGTTATTCCTGGTTATTTGACAGTATTCATGTTTATAATATGTCTTCTTTTTTTTTTTTTTTTTTCTTTCGTTGTTTGGTTCTTTGAGCACTCAACACTGGGGCCAGGATTTGCCTGCCCACTGATTATGACGGCATTATATTTAATGTATGATTTTTGTACATTGAGCCATTTCATAGATTGTGATTAACTGAGTAAGCTTGACATTTACACTATTATGGGGCCAGGATTTCCCTGTCCACTTGCATTTATTGGATACCATATATACATTGGTTTTTATTATATATATATTTTTAACTGATAATAACCATCGATTTCTGTAGTGGGGCCAGAATTTCCCTGTCCATATGATTATTTATGCTATCAGTCTGTTATTTGAAATACACCACTTTGATTGGAGCTGCAGCCTTGTACTTGCCGACAATTATTTCCTGTATGCTGTATTATGGGAAAGGACCTTAAGCCACTATAGTGAGGCCAGGATTTGCCTGCTCGCTGATTATGGTCCCTACCTAATCTTCCGCAAGCATTAGTTTTTGTTTTTCCTTTTGCTCCAGCATTGTTCGGAATGTACACGAATTATGCTTTTTTGTCCTATTCTTTATGTTTTATTCGTTTGTCCAAGATAACATTTTTACGTTCAGACCAACTTGCTTGGTCTTATAACTTTGTTTGAGAATCTCAGGATTTGTCTGCTATTTTTTTATTTGTCATTCAATTTATTTTCATTTCATGTTTTAATCGTGGTTATTTATTGATATATATTCATATTTAACACTGTCTCTAGGCTAAGATAACTACGCCAGTTCAGAGCCTTTGGATGGGGTGATGAGGTGCATTTTTCTACATATCCTGTATCCCTCCATACATATGTATCTGTGCGCCCCTCATCGGTGCCGATAATTTGTACCCCATCTTTTTGTTGTACATATAGACTGAAGTTAATGTCATTCAGATCTATATATTATATAACAACAGTGATTGATATCATGGTTGTATTTGAAATGTTCCTGTCATTTAATAAATGACCATTTGACAACATTTCTTTTCCCTGTTGTTGTTTTTTGTTTATAAGACATGTACAACACATAACAAGCTGCAGTCTCTGAGCTGGGTTACCGTGCTAACACAAATAAAATTTTTATTTCTCTATTATTTGAAATTAATACTTTAGACAATAAAGCCATTTGCAATCTTTTTTCACTATGGATTATGAACAATAGTTAGACAGCATGTGAAACCATTATGAATATCAATAGCTATCTGAAGAATCGTCTTGGTTAATATTTTTTATGTATTGACATTTTGCAACATGAAAAATAAAAAAAAATTAAAAAATAGAAATTTAGAAACTTAATAGATAAAACAATAAGGGTTTTGATATATAGGAGTCTGGTATACGGAGTGTGCAAAATGAAGTTTCAAGAGGTCTTGGACATTTTGGAAAGTTGATCAGCATGAAATAGTGTACAGTTGTAGACAGTTATAGAAACAATTTTTTAAAAGATAGTTTTAACGTCGCATATGTATTAACTAAAAAAATGTTATTTTTGGAAGAAAAATGGCGGAAACCTATAATCAAAATATAACATGAATTGGTGTGAACTTCGAGGTTAAGTTGTAGAATGAATGAGTTGCAAATCACATAAAACACGTGATGGATTATGAGAAGAATGGATTCCCATGATATTTCCAGAAGTTGGACAAGTCCCTCTCTTCTTAACTACTAGCGATTCTTTTCGGTGCACGCCATCTAGCGGTTCAGTGAATTGTATTATTTCATCCGATGAAGTTTAAAAATATCGACGGAATTGAGAAAATTACTCCGAATTTTGTAGTTACAGTTAAAAGGTAATTGCATTTATACTTTGTGAAACATTTATTCTTCATTGTGGTTTTTTTTTACTTGTAAATGTAGGTCAACTGCCACGTTCAATGTCACGTGGTCAATAATTTTGGTACTAGCGGAAAGGTCTTGTCACAAGGAGCCCGAAGTTTTGGGCAAGGTTGAAGTTGACTACAGAAAAACAGACAGCACAAAAATAATATGCCCCCGATCTTCCGATCCGGGTACATAAACAAACACAAAGAAAAAAAATCGTGACCAAGAAGTAAGGATGGGGTTTTTATGTCTCGTAAAGATTGGTGCCGTGTTGAGAATGATTTACGGTAATTTAGTGTAAAATATATTAATGTTTTATTCAGTATAATAAAATATAAAAGGTTTGAATTTTTCGCAATGAATTTGGAAAACTTCCAATGTCCGGAGACCTCAACAGAAACTATTTTGACAACACTTAAGACATTTGATACGAACTCTCCTGGGCTCATTTAGTCTCAATTCCTTCCTCAGGTCGAACAGTACTTTGCAATTTTGACATACATAAGGTTGTGAATATATTCAGGGGATACCTTAGTAATTATTCTTAAAATCTCAGCGATTATGTTCTTCAGTCGCATGACATGTAAACTGTCACCTAACTGTCAATTAACTGAGAGGAGGATGAGTTGATAAAAATCTTAACATGCTTTTTCTTCTATGTTTTCTATTTTCCGGTTACTTTTCATAGGAATAGTAATTGAAATTATAAGCAATAAAAAAGTTAGGAATTACAAGTCGACCTTGTTTGGTTATACAACAATATTGTCGGATTCATTTTTTTTTTCAGATCGTCTTTTAATTTGGGAAAATTCTTTTAAAATGTACATTATTATATTGTTTTTCTTGTTTGGAAGAATCCCCACTCACCACCAGTTGTTCCGAATAACATCAAATGTGAGGGAAGAATGCAAACTGTTCGTGAATATAATATATAGTGATACACCTAATTATTCTTGAACATTTGCAAAATTAGCTTATACCATATATTAATCACTTGTTGTCCAGGATGAAAGCGTGCTGTGAGAGAAAACTGGGTATCCGTGCATAATGGGAAAACCCACGTAATCGGGCAGGTGGCCCCATAACGTTTCACGCTTAGTCCTGGAATCGAACTCCGGTCGCGTCGACGAAAGTATAAGATGCCTTCGAGATTACATCTTGTATCTGATAAATTCTTATATGTTGATATCAGTTGTGCAAATTTTAAAACATTATCATCATACATAAAGATTTCAAAACTTTGAATATAGCAATGAAACTTAAAATATTTAAATCACTCTTGAGATTCGTCGACCTTAGTTATATCCACTGTTAAATGTACTTGAATGGAGACGATCTAATACGAACTGTGAACGTTATAACCAGACAATTGTGTTATTGATATATGATGCATAGTGTATTTAGATATGTAAACAACGGTAAAATAAATAGCCCTACCACAAATGATTATAACCGTTTAAAATCCAGGCCTTTCACTAAAACTAGTGAATGCCAAGATGGAGGTGGCGGAGACTTTGTCCTCGAACTAACTGTAACATATATACCTACAGAAAGGCCCGTAGTTCTTTTCGCTTTCATGAAACAAATGGGGAATCATTACTTTAATTCTACAGGGAGTTTTTAATTTCGACTGTACTTATCGTATTCTATAAAGAACTACACAGTATAATACAACACGAATTTATTCTTCTCTGGTCTAGTTTGTATAATACCGGGGGTCTTTTCATTCTTCATGAATATATATTAATCATCTGAAAACGAAAAGTAGACCTACAGATCTGTCTTTTAAACATATATGTAGATACCCAAGCCCTTTTGTTGTCAATTTCTATCTTTCCAAATTCATGTTAAGCATGCTAGTTGTTTGATATGAACAGAAGACAGTCCTAGAATAGAGAAGTGAGGTCGTCTGATCATAGAGTGCGTCTTTTTTATATGCTCGTCAAAAGAGTTCTATTTTGTCTATAAAAATATCAACAAAACTCCATTCACGGTAATTACGACAGGTGATTCAAATTTTCTGATCTCAATATTACTGTTCGTGTTTAAACATACACGTGTACATGTTAAAATTCTCATAAAGCAATGAGTTCATAATTTTAAAATATTAGTACGGTTTAAAATTACACCAACACATGAACGACGCTTTTCACAACTGTCACTAATACGTGTCGGAGCGAAGTCTTGTTTTCGCTCTCCTTTCAGATAAGGAGCTGTCCTAAGAGGATTTTAAATGAGTTAATGACTTTTTTTCTTAATCTGATATTGAGCATGTTTTAAGACTATAAGAAGATGTGCGTTTGCTAAAAATAAATAATCCTTCATCGCATACACATAAAAGATAATGCACACACTTTGTTACCTAACTTTGTACACGTTATATTTACACACTTTGTTACCTAACTTTGTACACGTTATATTTACACACTTTGTTACCTAACTTTGTACACGTTATATTTACACACTCTTTGTTACCTAACTTTGTACACGTTATATTTACACACACTTTGTTACCTAACTTTGTACACGTTATATTTACACACACTTTGTTACCTAACTTTGTACATGTTATATTTACACACACTTTGTTACCTAACTTTGTACACGTTATATTTACACACTTTGTTACCTAACTTTGTACACGTTATATTTACACACTTTGTTACCTAACTTTGTACACGTTATATTTACACACACTTTGTTACCTAACTTTGTACATGTTATATTTACACACTTTGTTACCTAACTTTGTACACGTTATATTTACACACTTTGTTACCTAACTTTGTACATGTTATATTTACACACTTTGTTACCTAACTTTGTACATGTTATATTTACACACTTTGTTACCTAACTTTGTACACGTTATATTTACACACTTTGTTACCTAACTTTGTACACGTTATATTTACACACACTTTGTTACCTAACTTTGTACATGTTATATTTACACACTTTGTTACCTAACTTTGTACACGTTATATTTACACACTTTGTTACCTAACTTTGTACATGTTATATTTACACACACTTTGTTATCTAACTTTGTACACGTTATATTTACACACACTTTGTTACCTAACTTTGTACATGTTATATTTACACACACTTTGTTACCTAACTGTGTACACGTTATATTTACACACTCTTTGTTACCTAACTTTGTACATGTTATATTTACACACTTTGTTACCTAACTTTGTACATGTTATATTTACACACACTTTGTTACCTAACTGTGTACACGTTATATTTACACACTCTTTGTTACCTAACTTTGTACACGTTATATTTACACACTCTTTGTTACCTAACTTTGTACACGTTATATTTACACACTCTTTGTTACCTAACTTTGTACATGTTATATTTACACACACTTTGTTACCTAACTTTGTACACGTTATATTTACACACTTTGTTACCTAACTTTGTACACGTTATATTTACACACTCTTTGTTACCTAACTTTGTACACGTTATATTTACACACTCTTTGTTACCTAACTTTGTACATGTTATATTTACACACTCTTTGTTACCTAACTTTGTACATGTTATATTTACACACACTTTGTTACCTAACTTTGTACATGTTATATTTACACACACTTTGTTACCTAACTTTGTACACGTTATATTTACACACTTTGTTACCTAACTTTGTACACGTTATATTTACACACTCTTTGTTACCTAACTTTGTACACGTTATATTTACACACTCTTTGTTACCTAACTTTGTACACGTTATATTTACACACTTTCTTACCTAACTTTGTACACGTTATATTTACACACTCTTTGTTACCTAACTTTGTACATGTTATATTTACACACACTTTGTTACCTAACTTTGTACACGTTATATTTACACACTTTGTTACCTAACTTTGTACACGTTATATTTACACACACTTTGTTACCTAACTTTGTACATGTTATATTTACACACACTTTGTTACCTAACTGTGTACACGTTATATTTACACACTCTTTGTTACCTAACTTTGTACATGTTATATTTACACACTTTGTTACCTAACTTTGTACACGTTATATTTACACACACTTTGTTACCTAACTTTGTACATGTTATATTTACACACTTTGTTACCTAACTTTGTACATGTTATATTTACACACACTTTGTTATCTAACTTTGTACACGTTATATTTACACACACTTTGTTATCTAACTTTGTACACGTTATATTTACACACACTTTGTTATCTAACTTTACACGTTATATTTACACACTTTGTTACCTAACTTTGTACATGTTATATTTACACACACTTTGTTATCTAACTTTGTACACGTTATATTTACACACACTTTGTTATCTAACTTTGTACACGTTATATTTACACTCTTTGTTACCTAACTTTGTACATGTTATATTTACACACTCTTTGTTACATAACTTTGTACATGTTATATTTACACACTCTTTGTTACCTAACTTTGTACATGTTATATTTACACACACTTTGTTACCTAACTTTGTACACGTTATATTTACACACACTTTGTTACCTAACTTTGTACACGTTATATTTACACACTCTTTGTTACCTAACTTTGTACACGTTATATTTACACACTCTTTGTTACCTAACTTTGTACACGTTATATTTACACACTCTTTGTTACCTAACTTTGTACATGTTATATTTACACACTCTTTGTTACCTAACTTTGTACATGTTATATTTACACACACTTTGTTACCTAACTTTGTACACGTTATATTTACACACTTTCTTACCTAACTTTGTACACGTTATATTTACACACTCTTTGTTACCTAACTTTGTACACGTTATATTTACACTCTTTGTTACCTAACTTTGTACACGTTATATTTACACACTTTGTTATCTAACTTTGTACACGTTATATTTACACACTTTGTTACCTAACTTTGTACATGTTATATTTACACACACTTTGTTATCTAACTTTGTACACGTTATATTTACACACACTTTGTTACCTAACTTTGTACACGTTATATTTACACACTCTTTGTTACCTAACTTTGTACATGTTATATTTACACACTTTGTTACCTAACTTTGTACACGTTATATTTACACACACTTTGTTATCTAACTTTGTACATGTTATATTTACACACACTTTGTTATCTAACTTTGTACATGTTATATTTACACACGCTTTGTTACCTAACTTTGTACATGTTATTTACACACATTGTTACCTAACTTTGTTTATATTTACACACACTTTGTTACCTAACTTTGTGTTATATTTATACACACTTTGTTACCTAACTTTGTACACGTTATATTTACACACTGTTTGTTACCTAACTTTGTACACGTTATATTTACACACTTTGTTACCTAACTTTGTACACGTTATATTTACACACTCTTTGTTACCTAACTTTGTACATGTTATATTTACACACTCTTTGTTACCTAACTTTGTACACGTTATATTTACACACACTTTGTTACCTAACTTTGTACACGTTATATTTACACACTCTTTGTTACCTAACTTTGTACACGTTATATTTACACACTCTTTGTTACCTAACTTTGTACACGTTATATTTACACACTCTTTGTTACCTAACTTTGTACACGTTATATTTACACACTTTGTTACCTAACTTTGTACATGTTATATTTACACACTCTTTGTTACCTAACTTTGTACACGTTATATTTACACACTCTTTGTTACCTAACTTTGTACACGTTATATTTACATTCTTTGTTACCTAACTTTGTACACATTATATTTACACACTCTTTGTTACCTAACTTTGTACATGTTATATTTACACACTCTTTGTTACCACTTTGTACACGTTATATTTACACACACTTTGTTACCTAACTTTGTACACGTTATATTTACACACTCTTTGTTACCTAACTTTGTACACGTTATATTTACACACTCTTTGTTACCTAACTTTGTACACGTTATATTTACACACTCTTTGTTACCTAACTTTGTACACGTTATATTTACACACTCTTTGTTACCTAACTTTGTACACGTTATATTTACACACTCTTTGTTACCTAACTTTGTCACTTGTTATATTTACATTTACACACACTTTGTTACCTAACTTTGTACACGTTATATTTACACACTCTTTGTTACCTAACTTTGTACACGTTATATTTACACACACACACTTTGTTACCTAACTTTGTACACGTTATATTTACACACTCTTTGTTACCTAACTTTGTACACGTTATATTTACACACTCTTTGTTACCTAACTTTGTACACGTTATATTTACACACTCTTTGTTACCTAACTTTGTACACGTTATATTTACACACACACTCTTTGTTATATTTACACACACTTTGTTACCTAACTTTTGTACACACACTTTGTTATATTTACACGTTATATTTACACACTTTGTTACCTAACTTTGTACATGTTATATTTACACACACTTTGTTACCTAACTTTGTACACACACTTTGTTATATATGTTATATTTACACACACTTTGTTACCTAACTTTGTACACGTTATATTTACACACACTTTGTTACCTAACTTTGTACACGTTATATTTACACACGCTTTGTTACCTAACTTTGTACAGGTTACATTTACACACTCTTTGTTACCTAACTTTTTGTACATGTTATATTTACACACTCTTTGTTACCTAACTTTGTACACGTTATATTTACACACACTTTGTTACCTAACTTTGTACACGTTATATTTACACACACTTTGTTACCTAACTTTGTACACGTTATATTTACACATACCTAACTTTGTACACGTTATATTTACACACACTTTGTTACCTAACTTTGTACACGTTATATTTACACACACTTTGTTACCTAACTTTGTTACCTAACTTTGTACACGTTATATTTACACACACTTTGTTACCTAACTTTGTACACGTTATATTTACACACTTTGTTACCTAACTTTGTACATGTTATATTTACACACACTTTGTTACCTAACTGTGTACACGTTATATTTACACACTCTTTGTTACCTAACTTTGTACATGTTATATTTACACACACTTTGTTATAACTTTGTACACACTTTGTTACCTAACTTTGTACACGTTATATTTACACTGTTTGTTACCTAACTTTGTACACGTTATATTTACACACTCTTTGTTACCTAACTTTGTACACGTTATATTTACACACACTTTGTTATCTAACTTTGTACACGTTATATTTACACACTCTTTGTTACCTAACTTTGTACACGTTATTACACACTCTTTGTTACCTAACTTTGTACACGTTATATTTACACACACTAACTTTGTATACCTTTAACTTTGTACACGTTATATTTACACACACTTTGTTACCTAACTTTGTACACGTTATATTTACACTCTTTGTTACCTAACTTTGTACATGTTATATTTACACACACTTTGTTACCTAACTTTGTACACGTTATATTTACACACTCTTTGTTACCTAACTTTGTACACGTTATATTTACACACTCTTTGTTACCTAACTTTGTACACGTTATATTTACACACTCTTTGTTACCTAACTGTGTACACGTTATATTTACACACTCTTTGTTACCTAACTTTGTACACGTTATATTTACACACACTTTGTTACCTAACTTTGTACACGTTATATTTACACACTTTGTTACCTAACTTTTACACACTCTTTGTTACCTAACTTTGTACACGTTATATTTACACACTCTTTGTTACCTAACTTTGTACAAGTTATATTTACACACTCTTTGTTACCTAACTTTGTACACACTCTTTGTTACCTAACTTTGTACACATTATATTTACACACTCTTTGTTACCTAACTTTGTACATGTTATATTTACACACTCTTTGTTACCTAACTTTGTACACGTTATATTTACACACTTTGTTACCTAACTTTGTACATGTTATATTTACACACACTTTGTTACCTAACTTTGTACATGTTATATTTACACACTCTTTGTTACCTAACTTTGTACACGTTATATTTACACACACTTTGTTACCTAACTTTGTACACGTTATATTTACACACTCTTTGTTACCTAACTTTGTACATGTTACATTTACACACTCTTTGTTACCTAACTTTGTACATGTTATATTTACACACTTTGTTACCTAACTTTGTACATGTTATATTTACACACACTTTGTTACCTAACTGTGTACACGTTATATTTACACACTCTTTGTTACCTAACTTTGTACATGTTATATTTACACACTCTTTGTTACCTAACTTTGTACACGTTATATTTACACACTCTTTGTTACCTAACTTTGTACACGTTATATTTACACTCTTTGTTACCTAACTTTGTACATGTTATATTTACACACTTTGTTACCTAACTTTGTACATGTTATATTTACACACTTTGTTACCTAACTTTGTACATGTTATATTTACACACACTTTGTTACCTAACTGTGTACACGTTATATTTACACACTCTTTGTTACCTAACTTTGTACATGTTATATTTACACACTCTTTGTTACATAACTTTGTACATGTTATATTTACACACTCTTTGTTACATAACTTTGTACACGTTATATTTACACACTTTGTTACCTAACTGTGTACACATTATATTTACACACACTTTGTTATCTAACTGTGTACACGTTATATTTACACACTCTTTGTTACCTAACTTTGTACACGTTATATTTACACACTCTTTGTTACCTAACTTTGTACACGTTATATTTACACACACTTTGTTACCTAACTTTGTACACGTTATATTTACACTCTTTGTTACCTAACTTTGTACACGTTATATTTACACTCTTTGTTACCTAACTTTGTACACGTTATATTTACACACTTTGTTACCTAACTTTGTACACGTTATATTTACACACACTTTGTTACCTAACTTTGTACATGTTATATTTACACACACTTTGTTACCTAACTTTGTACACGTTATATTTACACACTCTTTGTTATCTAACTTTGTACATGTTATATTTACACACTTTGTTACCTAACTTTGTACACGTTATATTTACACACACTTTGTTACCTAACTTTGTACACGTTATATTTACACACTCTTTGTTACCTAACTGTGTACACGTTATATTTACACACTCTTTGTTATCTAACTTTGTACACGTTATATTTACACACTCTTTGTTACCTAACTTTGTACACGTTATATTTACACTCTTTGTTACCTAACTTTGTACACGTTATATTTACACACTCTTTGTTACCTAACTTTGTACATGTTATATTTACACACACTTTGTTACCTAACTTTGTACATGTTATATTTACACACTCTTTGTTACCTAACTGTGTACACGTTATATTTACACTGTTTGTTACCTAACTTTGTACACGTTATATTTACACACTCTTTGTTACCTAACTTTGTACACGTTATATTTACACTGTTTGTTACCTAACTTTGTACACGTTATATTTACACACTCTTTGTTACCTAACTTTGTACACGTTATATTTACACACACTAACTTTTTGTTATATTTACACACTCTTTGTTACCTAACTTTGTACACGTTATATTTACACACACACACACACTTTGTTATATTTACACACTCTTTGTTACCTAACTTTGTACACGTTATATTTACACACTCTTTGTTACCTAACTTTGTACATGTTATATTTACACACACTTTGTTACCTAACTTTGTACACGTTATATTTACACACACTTTGTTACCTAACTTTGTACACGTTATATTTACACACTCTTTGTTACCTAACTTTGTACACGTTATATTTACACACTCTTTGTTACCTAACTTTGTACACGTTATATTTACACACTCTTTACCTTGTTACCTAACTTTGTGTTATACACACTTTGTTATATTTATACACTCTTTGTTACCTAACTTTGTACATGTTATATTTACACACTCTTTGTTACCTAACTTTGTACACGTTATATTTACACACTCTTTGTTACCTAACTTTGTACACGTTATATTTACACACTCTTTGTTACCTAACTTTGTACACGTTATATTTACACACTCTTTGTTACCTAACTTTGTACACGTTATATTTACACACTCTTTGTTACCTAACTTTGTACACGTTATATTTACACACTCTTTGTTACCTAACTTTGTACACGTTATATTTACACACTTTGTTACCTAACTTTGTACATGTTATATTTACACACACTTTGTTACCTAACTTTGTACACGTTATATTTACACACTTTGTTATCTAACTTTGTACACGTTATATTTACACACACTTTGTTATCTAACTTTGTACATGTTATATTTACACACACTTTGTTACCTAACTTTGTACACGTTATATTTACACACTCTTTGTTAACTAACTTTGTACACGTTATATTTACACACTTTGTACATGTTATATTTACACACTTTGTTACCTAACTTTGTACACGTTATATTTACACACTCTTTGTTACCTAACTTTGTACACGTTATATTTACACACACTTTGTTACCTAACTTTGTACACGTTATATTTACACACTCTTTGTTTACTAACTTTGTACACATTATATTTACACACACTTTGTTACCTAACTTTGTACACGTTATATTTACACACTCTTTGTTACCTAACTTTGTACACGTTATATTTACACACTCTTTGTTACCTAACTTTGTACACGTTATATTTACACACACTTTGTTACCTAACTTTGTACACGTTATATTTACACACTCTTTGTTACCTAACTTTGTACACGTTATATTTACACACTCTTTGTTACCTAACTGTGTACACGTTATATTTACACACTTTGTTACCTAACTTTGTACATGTTATATTTACACACACTTTGTACACATTATATTTACACACACTTTGTTATCTAACTTTGTACACGTTATATTTACACACTCTTTGTTACATAACTTTGTACACGTTATATTTACACACTTTGTTACCTAACTTTGTACATGTTATATTTACACACACTTTGTTATCTAACTTTGTACACGTTATATTTACACACACTTTGTTACCTAACTTTGTACACGTTATATTTACACACTCTTTGTTACCTAACTTTGTACATGTTATATTTACACACTCTTTGTTACCTAACTTTGTACACGTTATATTTACACTCTTTGTTACCTAACTTTGTACACGTTATATCTACACACACTTTGTTATCTAACTTTGTACACGTTATATTTACACACTCTTTGTTACCTAACTTTGTACACGTTATATTTACACACACTTTGTTATCTAACTTTGTACACGTTATATTTACACACTCTTTGTTACCTAACTTTGTACACGTTATATTTACACACTCTTTGTTACCTAACTTTGTACACGTTATATTTACACACACTTTGTTACCTAACTTTGTACACGTTATATTTACACACTTTGTTACCTAACTTTGTACACGTTATATTTACACTGTTTGTTACCTAACTTTGTTGTTATATTTACACACACTTTGTTACCTAACTTTGTACACGTTATATTTACACACTGTTATATTTACACACTAACTTTGTTACCTAACTTTGTACACGTTATATTTACACACTCTTTGTTACCTAACTTTGTACACGTTATATTTACACACTCTTTGTTACCTAACTTTGTACACGTTATATTTACACACTCTTTGTTACCTAACTTTGTACACGTTATATTTACACACTCTTTGTTACCTAACTTTGTACACGTTATATTTACACACTGTTTGTTACCTAACTTTGTACACGTTATATTTACACACTCTTTGTTACCTAACTTTGTACACGTTATATATACACACTTTGTTACCTAACGATATATTTACACACTCTTTGTTACCTAACTTTGTACACGTTATATTTACACACTCTTTGTTTACTTACTTTGTACACATTATATTTACACACTCTTTGTTACCTAACTTTGTACATGTTATATTTACACACTCTTTGTTACCTAACTTTGTACACGTTATATTTACACACTCTTTGTTACCTAACTTTGTACACGTTATATTTACACACTCTTTTATATTTACACACACTTTGTTATATTTACACACACTTTGTTACCTACACTTTGTACACTTTGTTATATTTACACACTCTTTGTTACCTAACTTTGTACACGTTATATTTACACTTTGTTACTCTTTGTACACACAGTTTGTTACCTAACTTTGTACACGTTATATTTACACACTCTTTGTTACCTAACTTTGTACACGTTATATTTACACACACTTTGTTATCTAACTTTGTACACGTTATATTTACACACTCTTTGTTACCTAACTTTGTACACGTTATATTTACACTGTTTGTTACCTAACTTTGTACATGTTATATTTGCACACGCTTTGTTACCTAACTTTGTACACGTTATATTTACACACTTTGTTACCTAACTTTGTACATGTTATATTTGCACACACTTTGTTATCTTACTTTGTACACGTTACATTTACACTCTTTGTTTACTAACTTTGTACACATTATATTTACACACTCTTTGTTACCTAACTTTGTACACGTTATATTTACACACTCTTTGTTACCTAACTTTGTACACGTTATATTTACACACTCTTTGTTACCTAACTTTGTACACGTTATATTTACACTCTTTGTTACCTAACTTTGTACATGTTATATTTACACACTCTTTGTTACCTAACTTTGTACACGTTATATTTACACACTCTTTGTTACCTAACTTTGTACACGTTATATTTACACACTTTGTTACCTAACTTTGTACACGTTATATTTACACACTCTTTGTTACCTAACTTTGTACACGTTATATTTACACACTCTTTGTTACCTAACTTTGTACACGTTATATTTACACACTCTTTGTTACCTAACTTTGTACACGTTATATTTACACTGTTTGTTACCTTACTTTGTACACGTTATATTTACACACTCTTTGTTACCTAACTTTGTACACGTTATATTTACACACTCTTTGTTACCTAACTTTGTACACGTCATATTTGTACACGCTTTGTTACCTAACTTTGTACACGTTATATTTACACTGTTTGTTACCTAACTTTGTACACGTTATATTTACACACTTTGTTACCTAACTTTGTACACGTTATATTTACACTGTTTGTTACCTAACTTTGTACATGTTATATTTACACACTTTGTTACCTAACTTTGTACATGTTATATTTACACACACTTTGTTACCTAACTTTGTACATGTTATATTTACACACACTTTGTTACCTAACTTTGTACATGTTATATTTACACACTCTTTGTTACCTAACTGTGTACACGTTATATTTACACACTTTGTTACCTAACTTTGTACATGTTATATTTACACACACTTTGTTATCTAACTTTGTACACGTCATATTTGTACACTTTTTGTATCCTAATTTTATACACATTATACTTACACACTGGGGAGCGCTTGAGAAAGGATCACCATCTCTCACAACTATGACAGACTCTGTTTGTGCCTGATAAAGCTACATGAAAGAAGAAACTACACCGTTGCTTATACTCAATCGGGCCACAGTATTTCTCTGTAAGGTCAACAGCCTGTGCTGAGAAGGCGTCTATTGTTTAAAACTTCCATGGTTAGTGCTTTGTGTTATATTCAACTTAGTTTTTATCCCCCACTTTCACCGAAACGGAGGATATCAATTTTGGTTAGTTCGTCTGTCTGTCACACTTTCGTTTCCGTGTTCTAACTTCCCCAAATATCGCCCAATTTGGGTGAGACTTGGTCAGCAGATGCATCTTTGGGTCTTTAAGGCTGAGTTTGACTATCAGTGTCATCTGTTAATAATTATTCATACTAATGAGGTATCCTATGATTTCATTGGTCGGTTCATTTCCGTGCTCTAACTTCCCTAAATATAATCCGATTTAGATGAAACTTGGTAAGCAGATGCATATTAGGACACATACGACTGCGTTCAGCAATCAACATCATCTGTTAATATCTATGCATACTAATTAGGTATTCTTTCATTTCTTTGGTTGGTCAGTTTTTATGCTCTAACTTTCTTAAATATAATCTGATTTAGATGTAACTTGAAGTCCCACAAATATTATCAGTTTATCATTAAACTATATCATTCTACATAGCAATATGACATGTTTACTGCTAACCTATAAAATATTTACTTACAATATGTTTGGAAAGCGGGGGATATAAATTCCATAAATTTGCTTGTTATTCTACCTAAGTTTACGATAAGGTTAATACATTTTTTCTGTGGTGACCAACTAATAGGCTCGGCTTCTATTAAACTAGTAGAAGGTGAGAGGACAGGTCACATTAATAGCATCAGCGATAGTGGAAGTTCCCTTTAGTCGAGCGGTAGATTGTCCGGCTAGAGACCGAAGGGTCGCTAGTTCGAACACCGCCGGGACAGGGTGTTTTTCATTGCTCCTTCATATAAAACATTTGGTGCCGTTGACTACTTATAAGAGATTGAGAAGCTTCCTTATCCTTCACACCATCATTTATCAACACCATTCATCGTTCATGCATCATCATCGTCATTATCATCATCATCTATCTACATCATTTATCCTTCACACATCACCATTATCCATCAACGCCATTCATCGTTCATACATCATCATCGTCATTTTTATCATCATCATCATCAATCTACATCATTTATCCTTCACACATCATCATCATCATTTGCTTACAGAAGTGTATATATATTAATATATTTATAAAAGCCTCATGCTTGACTTGACTAATTTAGTCAAACAGAGAGACAGAACAAACAGAACAAAGCACCCTTTTAGAAATATTAGAAACAAATAACTACTATGAGAGAGAGAGGGTGGGGGAGATATATATATAATATAATATATATATAATGTGAAGGAGTTATAATAAAGAGAAATTATATGGGGTAGAAATTCTTGTAAAATTGGCCTTATATTTCAAGGCCTGAGGTAAAAAGGGGAAAAAATTCACATAAACAAAACAAACAAACACAAATAAAAAATTACTATAGAACAAATAGTTTTCCCATTTCTTCCATTCATACTCAAATGATTCTTTAGCACTATCTCAGGTACTAATTGCTATATACTTATGAATATTATAATTGTCTTTTATTGTGTTAATTAGAGCATTTATATTCATGGAGTCATGAAAACATCGCATCTTGCTGTTTTATAATGATAAGTATTTCATCATCAATCCTGCTGTTTTTATATTTTGTGTTAGAAATCCAAAAAGATATGATTCTTTATTGAAATTAAAGGGAATAATAAGTGTGTCTAATAAAATTTCAAAACGTTGTAAAAGATTTTGAAACTCTTGGCATTCCCGTAAAATATGAATGATAGTTTCAGTCTCAGAATTACAAAGTATACACAAAGGAGATATAACTAAACGAGTTTTAAGTAGGAAGGAATTTGTAGGTAGAGTATGGTGATTGATTCTATACTGAAACCATTGAAGTTTTGTGTAAGTAGTGATAACAAAGGGGAGTTATAAGGTCAAATGGAATTACTAAGATTAAATGATTTATTCCATTTTTTCTGTCCAGTTGGTGCTATTTTGGTTTTAGAGAGAATGTTTAGAACTTATTGGCTTATTTAAAAATACTTGCACGTTTATCACGTTTATCGGCATAATAAGTTTAATTATTTTTCTTTATTTATTTTTAATAATTTTTCATTAGGAAAACCTGCATTAGGATTTGATTTATTTACAGCAGACAGAGCACTATGATATTTTGGATAATTGGCCTCCATTTGATATGCTTGAGTAAATTCATTGACAGTATAGAATATACCATAATAGTAATCTTTTATCATGTCATTTATAATTATCACTCCTTTTTTCATACCAGTCCTTCATAAAAAAATATTGTACAATATAGGGGGTTTAAAATAAACTTTACTCTAATTTATACTAATTTCATTTTCAGCATGCAAATTCTTACAAGCTTTGAAAACATACACACAGAGCCTTTTTTACATTTACGTTGGCATAACTTTCTTTAAATAATGTTTTCAGATTGTTTGCCACTTGGATGTAATTTGGAAAACTCTTATGATAGTCCATTAAAAACTCAGCCAACCATAAAACGACAAAGCCTTCAACCTGTTGAAGTTGGTCATTATCTGGTAGCAGTAGAAATACTTTATTAAACAGGATCGCGTGGTTTAAAGTATCAAATGTCTTATGTGTATCTATGGTTACTAGATAGATGCATGTGCGTGCGTGTGTGTTCATGTGTGCCTGTGTGTGTATTTTTCATTTGTCATCGCTTCCTAGACTATCAGTGTTACATTAGCACAGTGTAAAAATCTATATGAATCGAACGCACCCTGACCAACTTTCATAGGTGGCGCAATTGTCTTTCCGGCGCGCTGGATTCCAAAACAAATTTCCCATGACTGAGAGTTAAGATCAGAAACATGGGTACTCCACAGAAAATGCAACACTACATGGAGCGACATCGCCTCAGCTCACTTTTTGAGGTTGACTTCATTACATTTACATGTATTTGGTTGTTAACAATGTTGTTTTCAGGTAGAAATAGTCAGATACATGATGTAAACAAGTCAGCATGTTTTGACTTGTTCTCAGCTTCGTCAGTATTCTTAACTCTATGATCAAATTAATTAAACTTGAAATTGATATATTCAATTTGTTAATCTGAAGTTGCAGATAAAAACCAGTTAGAAAAAATGCGTTTTCATAAAGCAACAATGCATTGAGAGTTTAAAAAAATAACCGATTGCGGTATTTACCTGGTCGCAGGTAGAGCAGTATCTAATTTAGCCTGGTTAGGTAGAATTACATCTCCACATCCGGGTAATAGTTCGGCATTTGAGTGACAGTTACTGCTTTTGGGCAATGATTTGATATTCAAATGTGAGACCACCTGAAATAGAAACGCATAAAGTTATTTTTAACATTTGCAACAAAAAGGGCTTTATATTGTTGATATGACTCAGTAACCAATGCAAGGTACTTTTTTAGACAAAAAGCGAGTAATTCAGTTGTATTGCTTTTTGTAAAAATCACAAACTTTATCACCTCCATTGCTTATGGCACGTCTGAAAATAGAACACAGGTAAATTCTACTCCCAACAATATTTGAGGTTTAATACTGTGAGAATCTCTGAAAGTAGTGGTCACAGATTCACCAATACAATCAGGTGTACTAAGACCTATAAATGTACATAAAGCACTAAGGTAAATTCATCCTCAACTATGATATTTGCACTAAATGCTCCCAATAGTTAAACAATCTAGTCAATCAAGAACAAAGTCAGTGATAGTCTTTTAATCTCTTTATTTCACCATATGAATCAGTATCAGGATATAATTCAAATTCCCCTTTTCTTTTTTACTTTACACTTAATATATCTGATTCCTGTGATTTTATTCCAGTTGTCTATATATGCTTAAGCTATACACAGGAATCACATGACTAATGGACTTTTAAGACTTGAAATTTTAAGAATATAATTTTGAATCATTGAAAATTTTGCTAATATGTCATTATAGTAATTGATGTTTTTGTTCGTATTTTTTTTTTTCAGGATTTGATGAATAAAGTTTTACATGACCAGCCAGAAAAGCCTTTGATTTACATGATTAAGGTCTTGTATAAGAAGGCAGGCATGGACATACCTACAGTAAGTTTAATCAAACAGTTTTTATTTCTTTTCAAAGCGATTGCATGAATGATCTTGTTTTATTATTGTGAAATTAAAGGTAATGGTACTACATTTAATAATATGAAGACTTTTTGTTATATAAATGCCATTTATATACATGTATTTCTCAAGTTCAGCAAAATACGCTGTGAATTGATGTTTGCAAAAAGCGTGCTAGACAAAGCTAGAGTGAAAATATTAATTATAGAATATTTATTATTTGCAATTAGCAGTTGAATTTGAAGAATGCATTAAATGCTTCATAAGTTGGAATTTCTTTGTTGCTATGAAAGTTAAGAAATTAACAAAGAGAGTCCTGCAGATCATCATATCTCTGTCTAAATTTTCATCAATTTTTGTTAATTAAACATAAGCTATTTGATGCTATTTTTCCACTATGATTATATACCTGGTATAAATATAACATTCAGAAATTACGATTAGCATATAATCAAACTTACATCAATATTATGTCACTCCAATGCAAAAATCACTGAAACAGTATTACCGCTAAATTATATACAATAACAGTAAAGGTTTGAGTCACAGTCAACAACAGTGTTGAACATGCACAAATAAATTGTGTTTCTCAAAAAACTGATAAATGGACTGGTCTGTGCCGTCATGGTTGTGTCCTTGGGCAGGACAATTTATTTCCAATGCTCTTAACGGCATGCAAATAAGCCTTGGGTATGTTGTTCATTGACCCTCGCTTTTCTTAGGGCAATTAATCCAGTAAACAATTTTACACTATCAAAAAATATTAAAAGATGTATTTTATATCGCAATAGTCATTAACAATAATGTTATGTCATTGAACAAAATACAACAGATATTTTAAATTTCAGGATTTGAAACTGGCAGGTGTAAGGAGAAGCTCACCAGAAAGAATAAGTATGGATGCCAATTAAGGTCTTTTATTCTTTTATCTATATTTAGAAAAAAACCCAGATCAATAGCAGACTTGACAGTTACAGTTTCAATGAAAAATCTACACAAATAGATGCTCTTGAAACTCGTATCTTTGCATGTAATAATTTCTTAGTAAAAAGATAACTAGAATTTTTTTCATTTACATGAAATCTTTAATCCATATACGCTGTAAGTTTTTTCTTTTTAAAGTACAGATTTATGATGTTTTACTGAAAGCTTGATACATAATGCATACCTCAAAGAAGTCATGAAATAAGTTGTTTTCTTTATTGATTTAATCCTGAAAGTACACCTCATATAATTTTTACTGTTATATTTCATTCTTGAATATAGGGATAGATACCAACCCTGGTCTTTAAACTCATTATTTTTAAAGTAATGGATAGAAAATGTTTTACCTATCTTTGGATACATGATGTACGGCAGTGTTAATTTTTGTAAGCCATATTTTGGAACATGTTCTTTAGGTTGGTAATGTCAGTAGAAAAGAAGTTCTTGTAATATGACCAGTAGAAGATTAGAGTGACATTTCGATGACTACATGGTCACCTTCCTCAGACAGATGACCAGTGTGGATCGTATTAGCACTGGCGTATGTATGAGATGGTATAGAATCAACCAACTTTTTTGGCTGCGGCTGATTCCGTACCATCCACACTGGTCATTTGTCTGATAAAGGTGACCTTGAAGTCATCGAAACCTCACAATCTAATCCTTCTACTGGTTGTGTACACTACATACGTCAGTGCTAATACACTCCACACAGGTCATTTGTCTGATAAAGTTGACCTTGAAGTCATCGAAACCTCACACTCTAATCTTCTACTGGTTGTGTACACTACGTACATTAGTGCTAGTATCCTCCACACAGGTCATTTGTCTGATGAAGGTGACTGTAGTCATGGAAACTTCACACTCTTCTTCTAATTGTGTTATAAGAACTTCTATTCTGTTGTAAGCCACATGTTTTCCTCCACAAGTCATAGATTCAGAGTCTTAAATATGTTCAGGCACTGCAAATATGAACTGTTTATACATTACCGGTAAATAGTAGTTGAAAGCTTGTATTTATATATCTACCTTCATGTTGAATTTAATTGCATAATGGAAAATGGAAATTAATCTTTGTTCTGTGATTGGTCTTTTTTTTTTCTTCTGTAACCCCACTCTAGACCAATCATGTTCTTTTTTTTTGCCATGAAAGGTTCTAGGGGTGTAGAGAGGTAAAATGATGGTAACCCTTGGAATGTCAAGAATACATTATATAGAAATGTATATACAGAGTATGCTTTTGAATAAGTATTTAAGTGATCATGTTTTTAATCCTAACAGTGCAACGTAGTAAAAGTCCCGAAATGACGAGGAAAGCAGCAACACAAGCCTGGACTTCCAAATCAGTTGGTAAGTAAAAGGACTTTGTGTGTTTTAAACTAATAACTTTCAGGCTGAGTAGAGCAGACATTATATTGTGCATAATGTTATATTGTTAAGAAACATATAGTAATTGTTTTAAATATTAAAACATAAATCTGTTTGTTGTTATATTACAGTCCAATGAGAAGAACTTTTGAAGATAGAAAGACAGTGAAATTTGTTGTCTTACCTTGAAATACATCATTTAAATTTGTAAAATTTGAAAATATTTTTATGCTCCCAAAAAATTTTGACAGTCCTTCTCTCCATATGTCATTTCATGTCCAGAGCAAAACTTTGCAGAGTTATTGCCCTTTGTTAAAATTTTGTGTCTAGAGCACAACTTTAAATTGTTTGCATTAAACTATGATAATGAACTTGGTAGATACATAGATCATCATAAGATAATCTACATTCATGATCCAGCATCAAAGATAATATATCCACTTAGAGACATAACATCAATGGTACTGAAAGCCAGTTTGGACTGATAAGAAAATACTTGAGTTTGTTAACACATCACTGGTTGGAATTAGTGTCATAATTTGGTTTCTCATCATTTTTATATCAGATGTGTCAAATAGAGGCTATGAGAAACCATGGCAGACTCACAGCAAAAAGCCCAAGGCAAAGGAAGTGGATCATGAGGAACCAACTAAACCTGGTAAGATAAACTGAAGGTTGGAAGAAGTTAAATAAAGGAAGGCTGTGAAGATGATCTTGGGATAAAGCTTGCTTTCATAGATTTTTCATAGAGGTACTACTTGTAGGATATAAAGATATTTTATAGAGGTAAGATATGAGGGACTTTTGGTAATAGAGATGGGATGTGGAGAATCTGATATTGATATAGATATGAAAAAGGGATTTAATTTTGATAAGTTTTTGTGTTATTGTATGAGCTGTAAAAAAATTATGTGACTGAGATGTTCCTTACAGCTGGTAAGCGTGTGTCTAAATATCTGCTGTCGGATTCAAACCTTCGACCGCAATCCACACAAAGCTGCCGCCCCAAGTCTCAAAATCTTCGACCTCCATCTTCAACTCTTCGTCCACAGTCAGCAAACCTTCATCCTCGGTCTTCTTTAAAGTCCCCTTCCTCTCCACATCGTGGTGTGGATTTGTCTCCCTTGGATGATGTATTGTTGGTTACGCCATTAAGTCCAGGTTACATTTTATAATGTCAGCATGGCTATGTTAAGCTTATCTTGGTTGTGGATGGCTTATCTCCCATGTGGTGTCCTTATAGTAGGACCGTTAATCCTTGTAAAGATTGTTATGAACCTGAAGTATCCTACAGAATCACTGCCAGGTGTCACTGTTAGCCTCTGTATATCAGATATATACTCAAGGGATAAAGAAACGCAGGATTACATCATTGTTAAAAAACAATGAAAATCAGTCAAGCAACTCTCTAGCTTACAGAGCATATGGTCCTGTTTCGAATGTTGCATTATTATACTGCATGATGATGTCTTCCGGGGAAAGCATGAAACGGGAAAATCGCATGCACAGTAGTGATATGACATTGAGTTACACTGCACGTCATACCATTAGGTAGTCATCAAAGAATCACACTATTTTCCTATATATTGATTAATTTCTGATAGCATTAACTGATGGCACGATTGACAGAAGTTCAGAGAGGTCAAGCAATTGCAATGATTGTGCAAGGTCAAAAGCAAACATGGGTTGCCATACATTTCTGTGTTCATATTTGCACTATAGAACTTTTTGTTAGACATGTAAGGGAAACTGGTCAGGTTGCAGGTCTGGGCTTCCGCACGTAACTTCACAATGTCACAGTTTTATTCATTTTTGCTGATTTGAGCAATCGGCACCTTACTGCCACTGCATCTGCCCTTCATACCATAGGTACTCATAACAGTCCTATCCATGCAAAAACTACGGGAATGTGTGGCTTTGGTGGCGACACATGCCCCCAGAATATTCCCATTGAGGCTGTGGAGGCAGGTTGTCTTGCCGACAGCTTTGTAGTAGAGACACATATGTTTAGGGATGGATCACTTATGTTGTGGAGAGGGATCTCATATAGAGTTAAATTACCACTGGTTGTGGTAGTGGGTAATTTAACTGTCGCTAGGTATAGTGATGAGATCCCCCGACCCTATGTTGTCCCATTATTGCAGCAAAACAACCTCACATTCCAGCAGGATAATGCTCTGCCCCATGTAACGAGGATATGTCATGACTTTCTCACCATCAACAATATCAACCTACATACAGCCCTGACCTATTCCTTATTGAGCACTTGTGGGACCAGCTGGATAGACGGTTTCAACAACATTAGCCTCCCCTATTACTCTGGCCCGACTGAGAGAAGTCCTCTTGGGAAAATGGGCCAACATCCTAATGAGAATAAACTCACTCATTAACTCCATGCCAAGGAGAATCAGGGCTGTGGAGAGAACGAATGGGGGACATACGCGTTATTGACTAGCCAGCTCCCACAGTCAGTCCATTTCGATTTCAGATTACAGAGGTCTCTTTCAATTCCCTTCAATTACTCCTGAATCACTTACCAGATACAGATCATTGATTTTGCAGTTCGTTCTGTATGGATTAACCTTCATTCTTACTTTAAAATGTTGAACATTATGCTCGACATCTTGCCTAGAATCATCTTCAAAGTGTACTGTGCATTTCTTTATCCCTTGAGTATATATAACTCATACAATATGAAACTTCTTTAATATATATCAAGTACTTCATAACATTGTTGGTGGTATGGATGTATATAACATTATTAGAGTATTACCTGTATAAACTGACCTTAAAGTATTACCTGTATAAACTGACCTTAAAGTATTACCTGTATAAACTGACCTTAAAGTATTACTTGTATAAACTGACCTTAAAGTATTACCTGTATAAACTGACCTTAAAGTATTACCTGTATAAACTGACCTTAAAGTATTACCTGTATAAACTGACCTTAAAGTATTACCTGTATAAACTGACCTAAGAGTTTTACCTGTATAAACTGACCTTAAAGTATTACCTGTATAAACTGACCTTAAAGTATTACCTGTATAAACTGACCTTAAAGTATTACCTGTATAAACTGACCTAAGAGTTTTACCTGTATAAACTCACCTAAGAGTTTTACCTGTATAAACTCACCTTAGAGTTTTACCTGTATAAACTCACCTAAGAGTTTTACCTGTATAAACTCACCTAAGAGTTTTATCTGTATAAACTGACCTTAGAGTTTTACCTGTATAAACTGACCTTTAAGTATTACCTGTATAAACTGACCTTAAAGTATTACCTGTATAAACTCACCTAAGAGTTTTACCTGTATAAACTGACCTTAGAGTTTTACCTGTATAAACTGACCTTAAAGTATTACCTGTATAAGCTGACCTTAAAGTATTACCTGTATAAACTGACCTAAGAGTTTTACCTGTATAAACTGACCTTAGAGTTTTACCTGTATAAACTCACCTAAGAGTTTTACCTGTATAAACTGACCTTAGAGTTTTACCTGTATAAACTGACCTTAAAGTATTACCTGTATAAACTGACCTAAGAGTTTTACCTGTATAAACTGACCTTAGAGTTTTACCTGTATAAACTGACCTTAAAGTATTACCTGTATAAACTGACCTAAAATATTACCTGTATAAGCTGACCGATCACTAATTAACCTGTCTCAACTAAAACTGTACAATCAGCCTGAAACAAGATTTTTCTCTGCTCCACAAACCTACATTATCTGTTAAAAAGCAATAACATCAATGGTTCATCTTTATATTTTCTGTTGTTCATAGTGAACCTGTGTAATCTGGACACCCGTTGAACCGTAACATTAATATAATTCCTGATAAAGTTTCTAATTCATGATTAGTAGACTTACATCGTGTAGAAACTTTATGTGTCTATATAGTTATATTAATTATTTGTCCATTTCTGTAGCTTCCTTTCATACAACAGGGTTTTCCATAAGAGCCGGTTGCTGGCCAATTTGACCGGCTACTTTGATCATTTGGCCACCTACACCAATCCAGTTCCGTAATAATGTTCCGTACACGACTACACGTACATGACAGGCCAGCCTCCTACTTTCACTACACAGCCTACTACTAACAAAATTATGGAAAACCCTGTACAATAAATATTTCAGTTAGGATAACCCTGTTTCTACAACGCCTGCAACTGTTCATTCAGTGGAGCATTTGTTTGCATAACCTTAGGTGAAGACCTGAGATATGTGGTTACCTCCCCTTGTTTGTTTTTCTCTGGAAGCTAAGAAATGAACTGGTGTACGTTTATATGATTGCGTCCTTTAGCATGACTCTTTACCATAATTGCTGAGGGTGGCATGTGACAGGCCTCCTGTATGTTGTTCAGTGAGGTACTCACCACCCACAAAAAAAAAACATTTCAATTCCAAGCAAAAATATCTTGTTCACTCTATGGAGGTTTCACTGCATGTGTATGATCCAGACCTCTGGATTGTAATGGAATGTTTTCTAAATTACTGTAAAAAATATACAATTATTAGATTATAGCTGGTTGAATGCTTATTGTACATATACTTACAGCATGAGGGACTTGATCAATCATACTTACTGATCATTATTAACAGGCTGATGCAGATATTGTGCTTGCAGGATAGGATAAAACAAATTCCCCTGTAAATTTGACATGATAGTGAATATTGGAACAAAATCTACTTTTATTTTTTAATATAAATTGGATGTCAGACAGGACACAGTTACTGATATATGGCAACATAACTATTGTTTAACAATAACCCATGCATAATGATACACCCACCCACATTTTTTGCTTTTCATAGTTTTGAAAAGATCAAAAATGTTAAGTGTAGCCCTAAAATTATTCTAGATTTGCATTAAGGTGATACAAAACCCTACCTTTAAAGCTTTTACCGTGAAAAGACCTTATCTACATAATATGAAATATTGTTATTCAAGTCTGTCTTGCCCTGTCTCGAATCAAAGTTATCATATAAGCAATGCTTTTTAAAAAAGTTGACTTGCAGTTAGGGAATACAGAAGTATCAACATAAAACTTAATAGGTAGATAGATTTCACCAAGGAGAAGAGCAGTGCACCAAAACTATCATTCTTTTTGCATATTTTGGGAGTTATTGCCAGCTGTTATTTCTCATACTTAAATTTAGTCTGGAGCATTACACTAAAGTTATTAGAGGTATCAACATGAAACTTCATAAATAGTTTAAATTTCAACATGGAGAAGTGCAATGCACAAGAACCTTCATTCCCATTTACATAAGTAAGGAGTTATTGCCCTTGTTTATTTTTCATACTTAAATTTAGTCTGGGGCATTACACTACACCTATAAAAGATATCAACACAAAACTTTCTATGTAGATAGAGTTTAACAAGGAGAAGTGCAATGCACAAGAACCTTCATTCTTATATGCATAATTAAGTAGTTATTGCCCTTGGTTATTTTTCATTCTTAGATTTAGTCTGGGGCATTACACAAAGCATATAAGAGATATCAACACGAAACGTCCTATGTAGGTAGATCTCAGCGAGGAGGGCATGTACAAGAATCTTAAAACTCTCTTACTGCCCTTTGTTATTTTTCATACTTAAATTTTGTTCCATTTGGGGAGCATAACCCGTCTCTGATGGCCATTGTTTAAAGTATGGCAATATTCAACTGATTAAATCTGATTTTGTAAAAGTCAGCTACATTGTATATACATGACAGCATGTCTACATCCTGGGCATACTTAAAAAGAATGCCATGTGACTTTGTTGTCAAAATCATGGACACTCTTCATACTTAAAAAGAATGCCATGTGACTTTGTTGTCAACATCCTGGGCACTCCATACTTAAAAAGAATGACATATGACTTTGTTGTCAACATCCTGGGCACTCCATACTTGATAAGAATGTTATATGACTTTGTTGTCAACATCCTGGGCACTCCATGCTTAATAAGAGTGACATGACTTTGTTGTCAACATCTTCAACACTCTCAATACTTAAAAAGAACGACATATGACTTTGTTGTCAACATGCTGGGCACTCCATACTTAATAAGAATGACATATGACTTTGTTGTCAACATCCTGGGCACTCCATACTTGATAAGAATGTCATATGACTTTGTTGTCAACATCCTGGGCACTCCATGCTTAATAAGAGTGACATGACTTTGTTGTCAACATCTTCAACACTCTCAATACTTAAAAAGAACGACATATGACTTTGTTGTCAACATCCTGGGCACTCCATACTTAATAAGAATGACATATGACTTTGTTGTCAACATCCTGGGCACTCCATACTTGATAAGAATGTCATATGACTTTGTTGTCAACATCCTTGGCACTCCATGCTTAATAAGAGTGACATGACTTTGTTGTCAACATCTTCAACACTCTCAATACTTAAACAGAACAACATATGACTTTGTTGTCAACATCCTGGGCACTCCATACTTAATAAGAATGACATATGACTTTGTTGTCAACATCCTGGGCACTCCATACTTAAAAAGAATGCCATATGACTTTTTTGTCAACATCTTTGACACTCCATGCTTGATAAGAGTGACATGACTTTGTTGTCAACATCCTGGGCACTCCATGCTTGATAAGAATGTCATATGACTTTGTTGTCAACATCCTCGGCACTCCATACTTAATAAGAATGACATCACTGTATCGTCAACATCCTGGGCACTCCATACTTAATAAGAATGACATATGACTTTGTTGTCAACATCCTGGGCACTCCATACTTAAAAAGAATGCCATATGACTTTTTTGTCAACATCTTTGACACTCCATGCTTGATAAGAGTGACATGACTTTGTTGTCAACATCCTGGGCACTCCATGCTTGATAAGAATGTCATATGACTTTGTTGTCAACATCCTGGGCACGCCATACTTAAAAAGAACGACATATGACTTTGTTGTCAACATCCTGGGCACTCCATGCTTAATAAGAATGACATCACTGTATCGTCAACATCCTGGGCACTCTCCATATCCAGGGCATTCTCCATAATGAATAGAATGTGATTTGACTTTGATACAAAGTGAAAGTCCACACTCACAGCATGTCCATATTGATGCTTGTCAAGTGCTTGTCATATATTATTGAATTTATCAAATGAATTAATTTTAACAAAGAGACTAAATATATTTCCTGAAATCTGTTTTTTAAATTGACTAATCTTCTTTTATTATAAAGTTATGTTGGAATTAATATACATTAAGAGGTAGGCGTCAACACCATTCATCTTTTTTATTCCCATCCTCTTTATTTATACAAATATAAAATTAAAACATTCCTTGGAATTGGACAAGAATTAAATATATGCATGTACTACTTATCTTCAATCAAGGACATATGAAATGTGTCGGTGACATTTTAAAAGAAATGTTTACTTATCTATTGCCAGGAAGAAAACAAAAACCACCAGGTTGGAATGCTGATAATAAAGTTGGATTTTCTTCATTTGATGAAATGTTTGAAGATACACCAGGGAAGTCTGGTAGTTCTAAACAGAAGAAGAAGACTGATCCATTCGCAGGCGATATCGGGAAGGCTTGGGCTTCAACAGGACTGGTTTGTGTATTTATCCTAAACGATGTAGACCTTTGTCTTTAGGTTATGGGTCTTTTATTCACTAGTGTATTTTTTGAGAGAAAAAATTGATATATGTGATGTGTGGCCATTTGTTGATTTGTCAAGTGTCTGGTGTTCCATTTTATACAAGAACTGATGCAGACACTCCAATAAATATTATTGAAAGGAATGTAGAATAAACAGGAAGCATTTTAGATGATGTCACCTACATAAACAGTAGATAGAGCCTGATAGATATCAAAATGACAATGACAACAGAGAGGAATAAAATTACCCTGAAGGTCACTATAATTTCAACAAAAGGTGTCTTCGTTCTTTGTGCTGTAAAACATAATTATGCACTGTTACTACTACAATAGTATGTATTCTTAAAATTTCAGTGTTCTTATATTTCATGGATATATCAGCCAAAATTATAAAATTACCATGAAATTTTTATGATGATTAATCATTCTTGTTTGTTGGGATTGTGTGAGGGATTAGACTGTTTGAGGAAACTGCAGTACCTAGGGAAAAGCCATATGATTGGGCAGAAGAAAAGCAACTGTGTTAATACAGCGTTGTCTATATGTTATAATAACTTTTCTTCTGTAGGATGACGATAATGTACAATATCAATCCAACAAGTATAAAGGGCCAAGGACAAACAGGAAAGATGACGATGACCCACTAGCTGGGGAAATCATGAATGAAAAAAAGCAAAATATCACTGAAGAAACAGTGAAAATTGCCAAGTATGTATGATGTGCTTTAATGGGATGTATGTATTAAGTATAAGGTTATTTCAATATCAGATAGAAACAGGGACGAGGGGGGCCATAGACTCTCACACATTTATGACCAAGCGTGGCTGAATCAACTACAATGCATTGTTACCATCTGGTGTACTCTTTTTCTATAATCTGTTTACCATCTTGTCTCACTATTTTCTGTCATAGTATACACAGGCTAGTACAGATGAAATAGATAGTTGATTCCGTAACATCTCACAAACTCCATGTATCAGTGCTCACACACTTCACACTGGTCATTTGTCTTAAGAAGTCTGCAGTGTTGTCATTGAAATCTCGCACTGAAATCTATTGGTTGTGTTACAAAAAACTTCATTACCAACCTTAAGAAAATGTTGTGAAGGAAATATAAATTTTTGTTTGGCACAAATTTTGTGTTTCACCAAAAATACTATTTGTGAGCAATTGACTATCAAATCACCATAATTGATATATATTACTAATTCATGGAGATAAAAGTTCATAGGATTCAATGGATACAAAATTAATGAAAATAAATCTAACAATTAATTTTTTCATTGTTTGTACACTACATGTAGCTTTTAATTTGCACATTTAGTTTACAAATCTTTTTTTCTTTCATACCAGCATGAAACTAAGAATATTTTTATCAAAGCTGAAATAAAAATGAATGATTCTACAATATATTAATCAATGCGACTCTCTAACTTCTCTTGTTTTTAACTTGGACTCTGAGGGACCGTACCTTAACCACACTCATAATATAGATTTGAAGTTAGGGGTTATGCAGGAATAGCAGAGTTCTGAACAAATCCATGCAATGTGATATTAGTGCATTCAGAAAATTTTCATTGGCAAAAGAATAGTTTCAAATCTCCAAATCTCATGTCAAAATTGTCCTGGAAATAGTGTGTTAACATGGAGGTATTCACTCTACAAGTACTTCATAAGATTTACGAAATGATCACACAAAGTCAGTAGCCACACTTGACCACATTTGAAGTAAAACTTCTGTATGTAGAGAGTTCGATAAGGAATTGTAGGGGTTAATCTGTATAGTGGAGCATATCTATTTCTTTTCATATATCAAATATGTTATATAAGGACTGGCCGGTAAGATGATGCAATATTGAATTTACAATATGCTTCTCATATATGATTCTATCTTATCTCCTTATATGTTAATTTCTGAAAATAATACAATGTATATATTTGTATGTATACTACATGTTTACATGGCAGCTGGTGTTTTATGATTCAGTACAAGTCGTGTGCGAGGCCGTCATGTTGATGCAAAGTCACATCGCAAAGAATTGGAACAAATGATCACTGAAGAATCGAAAGATGACTCCGGCTACGGAGAGGTGGAGATGGATAATGAACAGGATGATGCCATAGAATTATTAGGTAAGTAAACAACTTAACACTAATAATATCAGTCCCAGAGACTTCATTTTAATAACATACATGTCGAAAAATTGTTGTACGGTTTTAGAGCCTATTTTTATAACATACATGTTGAAGAATTGTTGTATGGTTTTGGAGCCTATTTTTATAACATACATGTTGAAGAATTGTTGTATGGTTTTGGAGCCTATTTTTATAACATACATGTTGAAGAATTGTTGTATGGTTTTGGAGCCTATTTTTATAACATACATGTTGAAGAATTGTTGTATGGTTTTGGAGCCTATTTTTATAACATACATGTTGAAGAATTGTTGTGCGGTTTTGGAGCCTATTTTTATAACATACATGTTGAAGAATTGTTGTATGGTTTTGGAGCCTATTTTTATAACATACATGTTGAAGAATTGTTGTATGGTTTTGGAGCCTATTTTTATAACATACATGTTGAAGAATTGTTGTATGGTTTTGGAGCCTATTTTTATAACATACATGTTGAAGAATTGTTGTATGGTTTTGGAGCCTATTTTTATAACATACATGTTGAAGAATTGTTGTATGGTTTTGGAGATAACATACATGTTGAAGAATTGTTGTATGGTTTTGGAGCCTATTTTTATAACATACATGTTGAAGAATTGTTGTGCGGTTTTGGAGCCTATTTTTATAACATACATGTTGAAGAATTGTTGTGCGGTTTTGGAGCCTATTTTTATAACATACATGTCGAATAATTGTTGTACAGTTTTGGAACCAAAGTTAAATACATGAACATATATGGTACTATGTTTTAATAAACAGGAAAACAGGTGAACAGCACCAGATGAAAGTTTTGAAGTTTGTGATTTAGAAACATTCACCTGATGAATTTAATCTGTTATTCTCTAGCTCGTGTGATTTCTCTAGAATGAATGAATTGCGATATATATCAAAGATAAATTTACCTATCAGTAAGGGGTTTGGTTTCCACGAAAGGGTTAACAGCACTGGTGTCAGACACACTGGAATATATGGATGATATTTACGACATAACTGCATTTTTCCATGCCTGGAAATGAGCCTCTATATATATAATATATACATGTATGTCAGTGCAAATTTAGCTACACTTTGGTTATTTGTCTGATGAAAGTGACCGTGATGTCATCGAAACGTCACACTATAATCTTCGACTGGTTGTGTTATAAGATGAAGGTGATCGTGTAGTCATCGAAACCTCACACACTAATCTTCTACTGGTTGTTTTATAAGGTGAAGGTGACCCTGTAGTCATGGAAACGTCACACTAATCTTTTACTGGTTGTGTCATAAGAACTGTAAGGTGACTCAGTAGTCGTGGAAATGTCACACACTAATCTTCTACTGGTTGTGATATAAGATGAAGGTGACCCTGTAGTCATTGAAACATCACATTCTAATCTTCTACTGGTTGTGTTATAAGATGAAGGTGACCCTGTAGTCATGGAGATGTCACACTCTAATCTTCTACTGGTTGTGTTATAAGATGAAGGTGACCGTGTAGTCATGGAAACATCACACTCTAATCTTCTACTGGTTGTTTTATAAGGTGAAGGTGACCGTGTAGTCATGGAAATGTCACACTCTAATCTTCTACTGGTTGTTTTATAAGATGAAGGTGACCGTGTAGTCATGGAAACGTCACACTCTAATCTTCTACTGGTTGTGTTATAAGGTGAAGGTGAATGTGTAGTCATTGTAATGTCACACTAATCTTCTACTGGTTGTTTTATAAGGTGAAGGTGACCGTGTAGTCATGGAAATATCACACTAATCTTCTACTGGTTGTTTTATAAGGTGAAGGTGAATGTGTAGTCATTGTAATGTCACACTAATCTTCTACTGGTTGTTTTATAAGGTGAAGGTGACCGTGTAGTCATGGAAATGTCACACTCTAATCTTCTACTGGTTGTGATATAAGATGAAGGTGACCCTGTAGTCATGGAAACGTCACATTCTAATCTTCTACTGGTTGTGTTATAAGATGAAGGTGACCCTGTAGTCATGGAGATGTCAAACTCTAATCTTCTACTGGTTGTGTTATAAGATGAAGGTGACCGTGTAGTCATGGAAACATCACACTCTAATCTTCTACTGGTTGTTTTATAAGGTGAAGGTGACCGTGTAGTCATGGAAATGTCACACTCTAATCTTCTACTGGTTGTGTTATAAGATGAAGGTGACCGTGTAGTCATGGAAACGTCACACTCTAATCTTCTACTGGTTGTGTTATAAGGTGAAGGTGAATGTGTAGTCATTGAAATGTCACACTAATCTTCTACTGGTTGTTTTATAAGGTGAAGGTGACCGTGTAGTCATGGAAATATCACACTAATCTTCTACTGGTTGTGTTATAAGGTGAAGGTGAATGTGTAGTCATTGTAATGTCACACTAATCTTCTACTGGTTGTTTTATAAGGTGAAGGTGACCGTGTAGTCATGGAAATGTCACACTAATTTTCTACTGGTTGTGTTATTAGACCTCTATTAAGAACTGGTTCAATTGACTTTACCAACCTGAAGAAAATGTTTCAAAATATTTATATATTGCTGTTCTGTTAGCTTTACCAACCAATACTGTGTCATTGTCATGTTGTCAATGAGCCTGCCTCCTGACTTAAAGTCAGGCAATATGTTGATACCCTGGGTTTATTGTCCTGAAATAATCACAACCCCTGACTCTATGTTGAGTAAGATCTTGGCACCCAGACTTATTGTCCTAAAGTAACCCAACACTCTGACCTTAGGTCAGGCAATATGTTGATACCCTGGGTTTATTGTCCTGAAATAATCACAACCCCTGACTCTATGTTGAGTAAGATCTTGGCACCCAGACTTATTGTCCTAAAGTAACCCAACACTCTGACCTTAGGTCAGGAAATATGTTGATACCCTGGTCTTATTGTCCTGAAATTCACCCAATGCTGACTTTGAGTCAGGTTAAGTTTGCACCCTGTACTCATTGTCTTTGAATAAGCCCAATCCCTGGCATTGAGTCTGGTAACATGTTGGCATCCTGGTTTTTTTTGTCCTGTAGTAAGCCCTTCCCCCTGACTTTGAGTCTGGTAACATGTTGGCATCCTGGTTTTTTTTGTCCTGTAGTAAGCCCACCCCATGACTTTGAGTCTGGTAACATGTTGGCATCCTGGTTTTTTCCCCTGTAGTAAGCCCTTCCCCCTGACTTTGAGTCTGGTAACATGTTGGCATCCTGGTTTTTTTTGTCCTGTAGTAAGCCCACCCCATGACTTTGAGTCTGGTAACATGTTGGCATCCTGGTTTTTTCCCCTGTAGTAAGCCCGTCCCCCTGACTTTGAGTCTGGTAACATGTTGGCATCCTGGTTTTTTTTGTCCTGTAGTAAGCCCACCCCATGACTTTGAGTCTGGTAACATGTTGGCATCCTGGTTTTTTCCCCTGTAGTAAGCCCTTCCCCCTGACTTTGAGTCTGGTAACATGTTGGCATCCTGGTTTTTTTTGTCCTGTAGTAAGCCCACCCCATGACTTTGAGTCTGGTAACATGTTGGCATCCTGGTTTTTTCCCCTGTAGTAAGCCCGTCCCCCTGACTTTGAGTCTGGTAACATGTTGGCATCCTGGTTTTTTTTGTCCTGTAGTAAGCCCACCCCATGACTTTGAGTCTGGTAACATGTTGGCATCCTGGTTTTTTCCCCTGTAGTAAGCCCTTCCCCTGACTTTGAGTCTGGTAACATGTTGGCATCCTGGTTTTTTTTGTCCTGTAGTAAGCCCACCCCATGACTTTGAGTCTGGTAACATGTTGGCATCCTAGTTTTTTCCCCTGTAGTAAGCCCGTCCCCCTGACTTTGAGTCTGGTAACATGTTGGCATCCTGGTTTTTTCCCCTGTAGTAAGCCCACCCCCTGACTTTGAGTCTCGTAACATGTTGGCATCCTGGTTTTTTTGTCCTGTAGTAAGCCCACCCCATGACGTTGAGTCTGGTAACATGTTGGCATTCTGGTTTTTTTCCCCTGTAGTAAGCCCATCCCCCTGACTTTGAGTCTGGTAACATGTTGGCATCCTGGTTTTTTTTGTCCTGTAGTAAGCCCACCCCATGACTTTGAGTCTGGTAACATGTTGGCATCCTGGTTTTTTTTGTCCTGTAGTAAGCCCACCCCATGACTTTGAGTCTCGTAACATGTTGGCATCCTGGTTTTTTTTGTCCTGTAGTAAGCCCATCCTCCTGACTTTGAGTCTGGTAACATGTTGGCATCCTGGTTTTTTCCCCTGTAGTAAGCCCATCCTCCTGACTTTGAGTCTGGTAACATGTTGGCTCTTTGGGCTATTAAAGGATATGAAACATATTAATAAGATTTTTAGTGCTGGAACCATCTGTGTGTATCTAGAGGAAATGATGTATTAGAAACTTTTATGAAACTGATGATACATGATCAGTATTTAATGCATTTTCTGTCGATGCATATTTAACAAAAATTATTTTTGTAGGTTAACCTCCATGTTGTACATTTTCACAAACTTTTCTTTGTAGTTTGGTGGTTGTTAGTTCTAGGTTGACAGTATGTGATTGCCAAAAGAGAAAGTAAGTTGTATTTTTTTAGATAGTAGAATATGAATCTGACATATTCTCTAACAATGTTGTTTGGTTTTTGTAGAGGACGGGGAGGAACTACGCAAAGAAGGTGCTCGAAACATATCAAAAACAGGGTATAAACTAAGTCGGGTAAGTTCTACTAATGCTGAGACAATCTTGCATGGGATTCAATTTACAAATATTGAGTTTCCGTTCCTGTGAGATAGATAAAGCAAGGCTTAGAATTTTTATTTTATCAAACCTCAGGCAATATCAAATGTGACATTTGTCACAGCAAAAAAAATTTAATCCTGACTGATGAGTTTGTGAAAGTAGCAGTTATTTCAATTACCCATTCTCATAATGTAAAAAGTTAATGTCTTTGAAGTGTTTAAATTTTTGTTCAAAGTATTTTTAGCTTACCATCATCAGATGGTGGGCTGTTCAAACTGGTATGCATCTGTGGTCTGTCGTCCTTCCGTAAACAATTTTTGTTATTGCTATTTCTTTTTAAGTACAGGATGGATCTTTCTCAAATTGCATATTTAGGTTCACCTTGGTCCCTAGTGGTGCCCATTTGATTTTGGTACTGACAAAAAAAAATGGCTGACAGATTTTGCCTAGTAAAGACTGTTATTGCTATTTCATAAGAAGTACTGTATGGATGTCTCTCAAATTTCATACTTATGTTCCCTTTGGCCTCTCCTTGTGCCCGTTTGATTATGGGACTGATCAGAAGAAACGAAATGGCTTCCAGGTGGCCATTTTGGATTTGGCAGGTAAAGATTATCATAGCTATTTTATGCAAAGGAATGTTCGAATGTCTTATCATTAAGAGCAAAAACAGAGAAAAGAAGGGATAGGATCCAACTTTCAAAATGTATATAAAGATCAAACAATGGTGGGCGCCTAGATCCCTCTGGGATCTCTTGTTCTCATTCTGGTTGGTAATTAGATGAGTATGGATTTTAGGGCTGGGGCCCCTGTGCTGCTCTTTTAGAAAGTGACAAGGCATGTAATGACTGAAAATTTTCTTATTTCAGATCATGAGAGAACGACAGCAAGAAGCCAATGTAAAATTAAATATAAAGTAAGTATTTCTTCACAAAAGATTGAAAACAATGTAAATCTTCATGTGAAGTGAATCACATGTTTAGAAACAGACAACATGTAGAGAATTAAGTAACTATTTTATTTTAGAGGGAATTATAATTCATTTTTCAAAAACAGTGATGTATTTGCTCATATTTTGGAAAGGTGGTTTTCCAGATATAATTTAATATGGGGTAAAGTTTGGTCAATAATTCTCACACTTATTGATAAACATTTTTTGAAATGTGAGAAAAAAAGATATGTTTCACTTCACATGAAGATTTAAGCCCTCTATATAATTGTTTTTGGATTATGTACAGGAAAAAAATTTGGAAAAAAAATGATACAAATAAAAACTGTAAATTAAATTGAAGTCACATCTGCTTAAAGACTTTGTTTACAATTTAATGGTATACAAACCCATTTAATGTTATTTGTTTTTAGTAATATTATCATTATATGTCAGGTTTTCCAATACTGGTGAGTGATTAAGTGCAATGATATTCGTTTTATTATTTCTGTAACTTTGTTGTCTTGTATTTCTATTTATTCAAATTTTTCCTCACTAATACTGTTCACTGCAGCTAAAATTAATAACATGTTTCTGTGTTTATATTATCTAACAAGCAACCAAATTTATTTTCTTTTAATGTCCAATTTTTTATTGAGTTTTTAACTGTAATAACCAAAAAAAAGAGAAAATACCACATATAAATCCTTTAAAAAAACATATCTCTTGAACATTTATTTATCTTTTTATGGTCATTTAACATTTCAAATTTTAAAAATTGAAAAGAATTAAGAAGTTGTCCTGTCACAAATGCACAGAAATCAGTAAACTCAGTCTAAGATAGACAGATGTCATCTTCTACAAAATTCACTGAGAGAATATGTAAGTTCCCAGACCTGTATTCGCCTGTATACACAGCAGTTGTTTAGCGGTGTTCAACACATTGAAGAGATTTTATAAGATTTGCATCATCCGTATTACCTACCAGTATAAGCAATAAGAACCACATTCTTTATTGACTTCTATGAATCCATTCTGTTTCAAATTCAGGATTTTTAAAAAGTGAATCAAGGACATTACACAGAGGTGTAAAATTCCTCTAGAGGGATGCCGAGGGCTTGTAGATTCCACAATTAGGTCTCAATGAACCGAGAAATGTTATTTTCCTATAAGCTAGCTACTCATAGTATGAAATTGTATACAATTCACTTGGAATTCAGTAGTAAATTTTTAGTTAAATTTTAGTACTGCACTTGTTCTTTTTACCTATTACTAATACTTGTTTGATGTACCTTTAGCTCTGAGATTTGTAACTCATTGCTTAACGAAAAAAAAAAAAAAATCTAATTAAGTATATTATACCGACAGCCATGAAGCTATCATATCGAGGGCATTCAAAATCAATAATCTGGGTCAATTGAAGTTCACCAACAAAACGTGTATGTCTTTATTTTCCATCACACATGTGTGCAACCTTGTACTAAATTGGATATTCTTGAACTTATTTTTATAAATTCTGAAATGAAATGGAGATTCATGTGGTATTAGAAAATTTGTTTTTAATAGCCGGTAATTGCTATTTTTCATAACTATTGACAAAGAAATATCAAATTGATCAGACTATGAGCTACAGTCCCCACAGCTAAAGGTATTCTGACTGGACGTCATGTGACATTTCACCCATATGTAGAAGAATTTACCTCTGACCTCTACTGACCTTTGGTTTGCTATCTGTGTATATTTCAGTCTTTACACAGGGCCTCAGCCCACAGACAGCTTTGTAGCAGGTATGTAGATCAGCTGTTATTTCTGCTTCTGTTACTATATATAGAAATTGGGATTTTCACTACTTCTTGATGGTTAAGTTGACTCTGGTCAGAGATTGTCACATAAAGTGGGCACCACAGGTCAGCTTGTAGAACATTGAACTTCACTATCTCAGGTAGAGATTACATCAATATGATCTAGAGTTGTTATATTTGCAGCAAAATTTAATATAAACAAAAGTTTCAAAATGTGACAGAGATCTGTCTAAAAAAATGGAATTTTCTAGGTAGTTCACCCTGCAAAATGAATCTCAGAATGCAAACCTATATCTTGTTGTATGTACAACTGTTTCTATATAACAGTTTATCTTTAAAAATGATGTAAAGTTTAAATGTTACCTGTGTTAGAAATGTTTCCCAGGTCTGTTGCAAGGTATTCTTTCTGGTTTAAAAATACCTACCTACAACTTATAGTTTGTGTGATTATACTTCTCTGTAAACTATATTTGTTTTGTTGAACTTTGATTTGTTATGTTCGCATGTTCCACTGTTCAGAACTTGGTACAACTCTCTAATTATATAACATTATTCATTCAAATTTGAATTTTATTAAAAATGTTTTGAGTCAAATATTAATGATATATCCTACAATGTACATATTTATAGCTTGTAAATTATGAATGCATTACATTATGAAAGAAACAGTTTCAGTTTTATTTGACAGCTGTTAACAGGGAAGCAAGGTTGGGTTGTTGGGTGGCACAGTGGTAATGCACTCAACTTTCACAGCCAGATTTCGATTCTCAATACAGACTTGAAAAGGGGTCACCTGTCCAACTACGTTTGTTTTCCCTGGGCACTCTAGTTTCCTCCCATAGTAAGACCATACATCTGGGCAAACTAAAGTGATAAGTAGAAGTTGAAATGACTTTGTTATTGTTTTAAAATAAATAGATTTTATATTTGAAGGATGATCTTGTCATAAAACCCTTAGGGAACATGCCATTGTGGGTCACATATGGGGTAACATGTATTAATTGAATTAAATTGCTGTGTGGGCGGGGAAGTGGTAAAACATATACTCACCTATTGGTAACTAAAAGGGTTTAATTCTGCAGGGTTCTGCAGTGAAAAAATATTCAGGTCTCTTGCCTGTTGGGTTTTAGCTGGGTTCTAAGATTTCCTTGCATTGTAAAACTACTTGCAAGTTTCCATCGCAGTCAAACAGGGTGACATCATTTGTTTTGCATTTATTAAAGATATTTGTGAATAACGGCTTTAAATCTTTATTATTGATTTATGTAAATAAAGGCATAAGGTGATTTAAGTAGGAGTAGTGAAACCAAACAAGATCTGATCTAATTTTTTTTTTTTTTTTAGCAAAATGGGTTTAACAAATTCTTTCATATTCTTTTCTGAATAGTATTTTTCTATAATTTAAGTTGTTTCAAATTTGGAATGGTCTTCATTTTCCATCACCAAAAGGTCGGATTCAGTTCTTCAAGAAATATGAAGTGATGACCTTTTCCTATCATCAAATGCATAATATATATACTGTGTGTATAACTAGGTACTGTAAGAAATTCTCCTTGTCTTGATCACAAATTATTGGATCTACATGCTAAATTATATGACATGCTAATTAATCAGAGAAGTCATCTAAGTACCACACTGCATAACTCTTGGTGATTTTAGTATAATCAATTTTGTCTTTCGATTGAATATGAATTTTGATAAGATTTTGAAGTTCTACTTGGATAATTGTAATAAGACTTTTATGAAATTCTCTTTCAAATACTGTAAAAATGATGAGAAAACTAATTTTAAAGACACCCAAGTTATCAAAATTTTTGATAAAACTAATCTGGATACCTGATATGAAATAAAAATGTTGAATAATCTTCCTGATTGGGAGACCTTTGTCAGAATTAGTGTGATGGACTTCTGGTCCAGAATTAACAAGCAGAGGTAAGGAAATGTTTCCTTCCAGAAAATTATAAAATATGTGTTTTATTGCTGATGTCGTTTCTTTAGATACTCTGTATGAAGATAACCAGGAACGGTACTACGAATCTGATGATGATCGACCTCCAACAGGTGAGACTTGTGTATAAACTAACAGTAATATACTTAATAGTATTAGTCTTCTATTGTACATGTATTGTAACATGTTTTTTTATAACTATGTGTTACAATATTTCAATGTTTAAGGTACATATTGTATAATTGTTATATTATTACAATGCTTTTATTACTATGTATTACAATATAACAATATATTACAATATTTCATCCACTCTTACAACAATATTTTGATATTATATCTTACATTGTAGAACAATATATTGCTAATGATATTAAATTGTACTGTTTAAAGTTATAATTTTTTATTACAATGTATAGTGGTGATATATGATACTATTACAAACCTTTTTAAATACGGTATAATGATGATTATCATAATAATGGTATTACTTTGTTGTAGGTCTGTCAGGATATCGAGACTCACCAGGTGATAGTGATGTTGATGATGAATTTGAAAGTGTTTCACAAGTCACAGGCCCTGTAAGTGTTTAGAGATTGTACAAGAGATATACAAAGGAATAGCACTATTTAATACTAATTTAGACGAGGCAAGGTAGAGCCATACAATTAACTACACCATACAGCTGTTTTGTCTTTCTATAACTCATCAGTGATGCTACATCATACAGCTGTTTTGTCTTTCTATAACTCATCAGTGATGCTACATCATACAGCTGTTTTGTCTTTCTATAACTCATCAGTGATGCTACATCATACAGCTGTTTTGTCTTTCTATAACTCATCAGTGATGCTACATCATACAGCTGTTTTGTCTTTCTATAACTCATCAGTGATGCTACATCATACAGCTGTTTTGTCTTTCTATAACTCATCAGTGATGCTACATCATACAGCTGTTTTGTCTTTCTATAACTCATCAGTGATGCTACATCATACAGCTGTTTTGTCTTTCTATAACTCATCAGTGATGCTACATCATACAGCTGTTTTGTCTTTCTATAACTCATCAGTGATGCTACATCATACAGCTGTTTTGTCTTTCTATAACTCATCAGTGATGCTACATCATACAGCTGTTTTGTCTTTCTATAACTCATCAGTGATGCTACATCATACAGCTGTTTTGTCTTTCTATAACTCATCAGTGATGCTACATCATACAGCTGTTTTGTCTTTCTATAACTCATCAGTGATGCTACATCATACAGCTGTTTTGTCTTTCTATAACTCATCAGTGATGCTACATCATACAGCTGTTTTGTCTTTCTATAACTCATCAGTGATGCTAATTGCTTTAATACCAAGCATTGGAGGCTACCAAGAAAAATCAAAAGTGGTTGAAAGGAATTTCAAAACTCTAGATGTGGAGGTGCACTAACCTCATATTTGAGTGAATTTCATACTTTTCATGTATCTGATCATTCAAGAGAACAGAAATGTAATTAAAATTAATTACTCTTTTACTAGGTTTATCATTTTTTTTATTATTTAATAAATCATAAATTATTCAAGAGAAATTCAAAGTGCAGAAGTCATGAATGCAAAGATAAAAATATGTATGTGGTCAAAGATCATATCATTAATGAATAACAAACACAATACATTCATGGGTGACAGAGTTCATAGGTCAGAGGACTCTGTATTGGGAGTCAACATTTACTTGCTCTGCACTTCAACATGAAATATGTTGACCCCTTAGAAAATGGCTGTTAAATTAACTGTTGTCTTCTTCCACAAGACTTCCCGAGCTCTAAATTATGGTATTAACAATGGTTAATGGTTGGGACTTAAACCATATTTATTTGAAAAAGACAAAAGGAGAAAGATGAATCCTTTGAATAACAAGACTAAAAATAAGAGGCTATATAAGGAGGGTTTATTCTATTACTGCAAATGTAAAACCGGATGAGCAGTAGTGTAAAAATGTTGTACTGAACTAGAGAAAATATAAAGCTGCATGTCTGGTTCTGTGCTGGCATGAATCTTGAGATCAAACACCATATTTTGAATTAGACGGTGTACTTGTCAAATAGGAATATCTTTTAATTTTCTTTCGCAAAATCTGATTAGATAAAACAGGCAATACTGTTGTATGTAAGGGCATATTTGTTTGTTTTTCCAGAGAAGACCAGTGTGGAATGTAATGGATTCTGATGGTAAATATTTCAGTGTTTGGTGATAATGGTATTTGTGTTCAAGACTTCAAAAGAATTTGTCTTCTAATTTTGATTGAACAGTGTAAACCACTTTTCTTTCACTTGTAATTTACTGTTATTGTAGATTTTGCAATCAAAGCAAGTTTGAAGAAGCAAATAATCAGGATATTAAGACTGTAGTGATCAACAATTGTCATAACTTCTTTGTTTTGTATGTGTGACTGTTCATACACCTTATGTAAAATTCATTTCTTCATATTTTGTAGGAGAATCTTTTATTCCCAAGGCTTCCAAGACTCTGCCGGAGCCTTCTCGATCAAGATCATCTAAAACAGACAGGTAATGCTAAGTTCAATAGAGGCATAGCTATGGCATCAGATTATATTTTTCTTATACTGCTCAGCAACATGTTAAAGGGAGCTCACTCTGATATCTATTATATTGTTTCTTGTTATCTATAAAGTACAGAAATAGCTAAAAAGAATTGGCTCTACTGTTCAACAATTTGTTAACGGGAGTTAACTCTGTGACCTATTTATATTTTGTGAAACATCCTTTAAATTTAGATTCTGAAGTCATACTATAGATGGCCCTAATGACCTTTTATGTGTTGACAGGCCATTAAGATTGTAGTAATAATAGTAGTAGATGCTGCAGATGTTATGTATGCATCTATGAACTTGTCATATCTTAACATAGAACTTAGGTTAACTACATTTTCAACCGATGAGTTGACAATATTTTTACCTTTTTTAAATCTCTTCTCTCTGACATCTGCAGATTTGCATCATCTGTACCTTCCAAGGCGTATGCCAGTCAGTCTATGGAGAGTGCTGATTCCTTTTTACAGGCAGGCAAAACTTGGACCCCAGGAAGGGAGACAGAGGTACATGTCCAGCCAGCCTTCAACATTTCATTATCAGGAATAGTAGTCAATAGATAATTTTCACTGAATTGGGTATAGAGCAATCTTAGGCAATAGATAATTTTCACTGAATTGGGTATAGAGCAATCTTAGGCAGGGAAGTTCACATTGTATGAACAAAAGTTGAGAGACCAATCCTCCTCCTGGGCAGTTTGTTTTCTTGCTTACTTTATTCCACCATAAACAGTCAGAATCATTTTGAGGTGAGGCCTGATTATAGCTGGTAGCTACCTCAATGAAAAACATACAAGAGGTCCATCACATGCCATTCAGAACAATTTGAATAAAGTGTCTTAATCACCGACACAATCTCAACAGCTGGGATCAGTCTGTTTCTCATTTTGCTGAGAAACAGAAACTGCCACAGCATCAAACCACACACCTCAAATCTTTAACAGAGGTTGTATAGGCCAACACTCCACCCTGTGCTACCCTTACCTGTTAAAGTAAAGTAAATGAACATTTTAACTCTACATGTCTCCTCAATATTAAAAGACGAGTTCATTTCTAGTGAAGTTCACTCACAGGCTACCCTGTTGTTGTAAAAATTTCAATCTCAGCCAAACTTACAGTTTAGATTTATGCACATCCTAGAATAATATCCCATCAACACTTGAGGAAAAATATTTGTTATTCACGAAGAAGGGTTATCTTTCAATAGTCCCTTGTCAGTGAAACCAGAGGGAACTATAGTGTTTGTAGTATTTGTCGGTAAAACCGGAGACAACTATGCTGTCTGTCTGTCTGTCTGTCCATCCAATGAATGAATGAATGAATTTTATCTAGCTATGAAGGTGTACATTCATTCACATTTTCAATTTACAAATGAATCCAGTTTGGAAAAGGTGATCACAGACCTATTTGTACATTCATGTAAAAACTTGTTCCTATATATTTCAGAGGAAGGATGGTCCAGACAGCATTGTAGGTGATTCCCTCAAGTCTGATCGAGGAGGCTGGTCTCTTCCTAAATATGAATCTGATGCTAGCATACTAGACTGGTCAACCACAGGTAAGGGGCTGGTCTCATTCTAAATGAGAATCTGATGTTTGTATAATAGATTGTCAACCACAGGTAAGGGGCTGGTCTCTTCCTAAATATGAATCTGATGCTAGCCTACTAGACTGGTCAACCACAGGTAAAGTTTTGTTTTTACACAAACCAAACAAAATTGAGTCCTTGCTGTCATGTATGATTACCGTAACTTACAAAATTTACATGCAACTGACTTTCGAAAAAAAATATAAAAAAATCAAGAATATACCAATATGTGAAACTCAAATTCAATAAAACTAGGACAAAATATGAACAAAAGAAAGATTTACATGTGGAGAATAAAGACCAGGTGTTCTAGAAGAATAAGTGATTTCTGCTTCATGGGCGACGCCCACCATTGAAATCTTGGTCAATTTAAGTAAAGGATGTCACGTTCTCAAATGAAAGTGAGGTAAACAATAACAGAACAAAAGAAAATTTTTAATGCTACCTCAAAATTTGGGGAATTATATAGTTGTTGCTATGTTCATCCATCTGTCTTTTCCATTTATCCTGTTATGTCCAGAGCATAAGTTTGCCCACAGTTATGCGCACGGATCATGAAACTTGGTGTATACATCAGACAATGTGCAGTGTGCTAAATTCAAGACCCACATTCCATCAATTATGGAGTTATAGCCCTTCGTTAAAATTTCTTGAATGGTGCATAACTTTGCTTGCATTTGAACTAGGAAAATAAAACATGTCATGAACAATTTGGTCATATTTATATGATGTGCGATGTACCAGAGTCAGGGCCCTCAACCTCTAAAATACAAAGTTATTGCCCTTTCTTAAAATTTTGTGCCCAGAGCATAGCATTTAATTGCTAGCATTTCAACTAGGATAATGATACATGGTGTATTTATTGGTCATATTAAGACAATGTGCTGTGTACCAATGTCAGGGTCTGTAACTTCTCAATTACAAAGTTATTGCTATTTGTTCAAATGTCCTGAACATAACTTTGCTAGCATTTAAACTGGAATAATGAAGCTTGGTATATTAATTGGTCCCACTAAAACAATATGCAGTATACCTAATTCAGAGCCCAAAACCCCTTAATTACAGAATAATTGAACTGTGTTAAAATTTTGTGTCCTGTAAAATTATTTTTGGGAATCATTCATCAGTGTTAATGATTCTTATGATGGCCATGTAAAATTCTTATGATTCTGTCTTTGGTTATAAATTCTACTTTCAGTTTTAAATGTACCAGTAATCACATCACATTACCAAATTCTATAGGTCTGTTTCTAGTAGAATCATAGACAGCATTGATACTTAGAGGGTATTTTACAAATAATCTGTTTCTAGGAGATATTTTAGCTCTCTACTACTTACTGTAGCCGGACATCAGGGATTGATATGAATAGAGTTTGCAGGTGATCTTAGAATGAAATATTACCCTACATGACATATATCAAGTTATTAAATAAAACACTAGTATCTTAATTTTAAATCACAATGGTAACATTCAGCTATATAACTTGAAGCCTGGGTATAATTAAAAGACTGAACACTAAATTGGTTGGTTGGTTACAGGTGTTCTGTCTCAAGATATGTGACTGTCCCCATCACATGGCTTTGTCTCTGGTGACCTGTAGTATATATACATATACTTGACTTCACTGTTATTAGTATTGATAAAAGAAGAAAATTAAATAGAAGTAGGCTTTAAGTGGAGGAGCAGGTGCCCTAATACTCTGTACTTATTGATAGTTCACTTCTTACTTAGGATTTATTTTTTTGTTTACATCATTTTTTATTTTCATTTTTCAGGAAAATCTGTAGATAGAGGAAAACATCCTAAAGGTGAGTTAACCTTGTTTTACTAACTTCACGTACATCTATAGACCAATACTGAAGTCATGAGTTAAACTTGTTTTTACTAACTTCACGTACATCTATAGACCAATACTGAAGTCATGAGTTAACCTTGTTTTTACTAACTTCATGTACATCTATAGACCAATACTGAAGTCATGAGTTAACCTTGTTTTACTAACTTCACGTACATCTATAGACCAATACTGAAGTCATGAGTTAACCTTGTTTTACTAACTTCATGTACATCTATAGACCAAAACTGAAGTCATGAGTTAACCTTGTTTTACTAACTTCACGTACATCTATAGACCAATACTGAAGTCATGAGTTAACCTTGTTTTACTAACTTCATGTACATCTATAGACCAATACTGAAGTCATGAGTTAACCTTGTTTTACTAACTTCACATACATCTATAGACCAATACTGAAGTCATGAGTTAACCTTGTTTTTCTAACTTCACGTACATCTATAGACCAATACTGAAGTCATGAGTTAACCTTGTTTTACTAACTTCACGTACATCTATAGACCAATACTGAAGTCATGAGTTAACCTTGTTTTACTAACTTCATGTACATCTATAGACCAAAACTGAAGTCATGAGTTAACCTTGTTTTACTAACTTCACGTACATCTATAGACCAATACTGAAGTCATGAGTTAACCTTGTTTTACTAACTTCATGTACATCTATAGACCAATACTGAAGTCATGAGTTAACCTTGTTTTACTAACTTCACATACATCTATAGACCAATACTGAAGTCATGAGTTAACCTTGTTTTTCTAACTTCACGTACATCTATAGACCAATACTGAAGTCATGAGTTAACTTTGTTTTACTAACTTCACGTACATCTATAGACCAATACTGAAGTCATGAGTTAACCTTGTTTGACTAACTTCATGTACATCTATAGACCAATACTGAAGTCATGAGTTAAAGAAAGTTCTAAGAATGCAGTAACCTGATAACCCATTATTGTTATGTTACAGCCTATTGATGACATACAGCAGAGAGGAATGTTCCACTGGTCTAATGATGTACCAGTATCTGTAGGAAGGACACTTTATTGTTGCTGCTACGTTTTAGCCCACATGGCCCAAGCTGACGCTGTGGTGCTGCATTCGTCCAGAGTCAACTTTTCCATTTGAACAACTTCTTCTCAATAACCAACAGATGAAATGTCATGATATTCGGCTAGTAGGTTGCAGTGATGAAGCCTGACAAAGTTTGCAGAAAAGAAATGACCTTGACCCATATTCAAAGTCACAGAAGTCAAACTTTCTAATATAACTTCTTTTGATTAACTGAAAGGTGCAGAATCATGGTATTTGGCTGATATGTTCCTAGTTTTAAAGTCTATGATGTGACAGACTTTGTCCAAGGAAACGACAGGATTACTTTTATTTGTATATTGCGAGGAAACCTTACTGTAAATTTGTCTACATTTCTAACACTAGGAACACTTTTCATGCTTTTTTTTTTGTCTGTAAAATATAAATAATATTTGACATTATGAACACTTGTCAACTACTGTAATATACTTTGTTAATTAATCAAATTATCTTCCAGTATATATGAACTGGTGTGAATTATGTAAAAAAAAAAAAAAAACATGCAAATTTCAACTTTAAAGTTAAAATCTATTTTCTTGGTGCAGACTTTACATTTATGTTAAATGAGTTTCATTAAATTGAAATTTGTGAAATGGGATATGCTTTCTATTAAATGTTTGCATGTGAAATATAGGAAATTATTAAAATGATGAAGTTGTTTTTTTTTTTAAACCAATCAAAACAGTGTTTTCCACTAGATTGACTTACTCCCATTTTCTGTTCGGAAAGAAACATTAATTTTTTTTTTTAAAGATATTCCAAGTATGCTTCAACTTTACATTTACATGTATACAAATTAATGACAAAGTTTATCCTAAAGTTCCCTCAATTTTTTGGCACGTAATTGTTTTTATGTAACTTTTGTAAGTTTTTACTCTGAAAAATGTAATAAATATAAAATTCTATGGTTCCCGTGGAAATGTCCTATATATTTTTCTTATGTATGACAGGAAATAACAGTATCTTTAATTGTGTTTCAGACTTGTGAAAAATATTGATATTCTGTCAAGCCAATGAAATGTGTAGGATATTCAACAGTAAGCCGTAATAAATCTTCTATATATCTTTTATCAAGAACATGACCAGTATTTTGTGTTGAATGATGAAATGGGTTTGTTATTAACACAAGAATCCAGGAAGAAAATATAGGAGAATTATACAAATGAGTTGAAATTCAACATTTTCTTTAAAATACATTTTCAGGCAGCAATTTATGTATATTAACTTCATCCGTCCAATGTTTGATCTGCTGTAGACTGCCACGTACTGTATAACGGTTGGTAACTTTCACAGTTCAAATCTTTCATTTTATTCTTTCAAACTGATCGAATATTCAAACAAATTCAAATTTCGCATTCTGGATGTGAGTAGACGTCTGATGCATTGTCTTTTCATTTGACAGATTAAATTTTCGCAATCATATTAATTTACCACAAAATGGTGAAAAGATCATTGTTGTGAAATTAACCAGATATACATTATATTTCAATTATTTCTCTACAGTAACCAATTACCATAGAGTAAAATCATTTGTACTTTAAATATAGAAGTTATAGAATTTGTGGTAGGTATCCTATTGTTGCTGCTAAGAGCTGTTCCTGTTAAAACTAAGCAAATCATCAATTGAATTTTATAGGTGATCCCCCAAACAAATTTTGAGTCCTGTGATAGGATTAAATATTTTATTGGGAAAGCCTAATTCACAATATGCATATAGTGCTTGGTGTCTTTGAGAAATCTGTTATTAGGGTATGATCATATTTCAGTAAATAGTTGGAATGTATTTATTTCAATATAAATTTTTGAAGTCTTTAAGTTTATGAACAAGTCTTTTCTTACAGAAACAAACAATTATAATTTGAATTGAAGTATCTATTTTCTGGAGCAATATGCTCTGAAATCTCTTCACACTTTGATTGGGAGTTTACAGGTAGTAACAGAACGCATTGATTTGAAGTTTTTTTTAAAAATAAAAACCAAACAAATTAGATTGAGATCTCTATTAATGTTACTTTCTTATTGACCTGTGATATTATACTTTGTACATTTTATGAAGCCTCCTTTGTCTTGTTGGATCATATCATTGTTTTTTCGATTACATACAATTGTATATTTATATGTTTAAATTTGGTTAGGCACAGATGTAATGTGTTTTTTCATATGTATACATTACATATAACATTTATATGTAACAACAACACATGTTTGGCAATATTTTAATACTGTTACAATGTTCAATGAGACTAATATATTTAGAAATAGACTATTGTAGTGTATTGTAGTGTCCATTGTGACATGAGAAATTTGGAAAAATAAAAAATAAGAATTATCTGTTGTTGTCCTGGTCAATATACCTCAGCTTTAGAAATAAATAACAATTATTTGTTGTTGTCCTGGTCAATAAACCTTCGCTTTAGAAATAAATAACAATTATTTGTTGTTGTCCTGGTCAATAAACCTTCGCTTTAGAAATAAATAACAATTATTTGTTGTTGTCCTGGTCAATAAACCTTCGCTTTAGAAATAAATAACAATTATCTGTTGTTGTCCTGGTCAATAAACCTTCGCTTTAGAAGTAAATAACAATTATTTGTTGTCATGGCCAATATACCTCCTCTTTAGAAATAAATAACATATATTTGTTGATGTCCTGGTCAATATACTTCCGTTTTAGAAATTAATAACAATTATTTGTTGTCATGGCCAATATACCTCCTCTTTAGAAATAAATAACAATTATCTGTTGTTGTCCTGGTCAATATACTGTCTCAAGGAATCTAGATACACTGTATTACTACATTAAACCTGGATTCAAACTTCATGCAATTAAATTTCATTGCCAATCATGACAGGGTCAAGAAGTACTGGTTTATTTACCACTAAATATTTTATTCATATCTTTTCCATGTCATATTAAATGTTTAGGAAAAAACCCTGTAAATTGCAGTGACCGAATTTATACGAAATATAATTGGATTTCAGCCAATTATTAAGCCTGAAATGAGGTATATTAAGAATAATGATTACATACATTTTATGTGGATCATAAATGTAGTCTTTCCTTGGAGTACCGTATACCCCTATGATTCAAAACAAATTATGAACTTGATATCTTCATGTTTATGAAGTATTCCTGAACACAATAAATAGCCCAATGACTTATTAGGTAAATGTCTCTTACGATAAATTTTGAGTGTCAACATTGTACAGGTTTATCTGTTCGCTCCCAGAACCTTCAGGAGTGGTAATCAATTACTGTAGTGTGGTTTTAACATCTAATAGAATGGTATGCAAATAATGTGTCCTCATTTGTCTAAGGAAAAAAAAATCATTATATAGATAAAAAAGATGTCATCAGTTATTTTGTTTCCTGTCGCAGCCCTCAACATGTACAGGTGTCCTGTACTGTTTGGTTTTTACAGGTATCCTTCATTTGGACTCCATGAAAAAACACAAACCAGGAACATGTTATGATAATTATAGACTTTATTTTTTTATGATTATACATTGAGTCAATGACTCTTCTCACGAGTGGTCGAATAAAAAATAATAGACGGTTCATTTCACCATTATGGTATTTTGATCTCTGTTCATTTCCCCATGCTTCACAATACCATGCTACACCGGTATCACAGGATAACTTGGTATATGTAATGTCTATCACAGGATAACTTTGTACATGTAATGTCTATCACAGAATTAAACATACACCGATATCACAGAATAACTTGGTACATGTAATGTCTATCACAGAATTAAACATATACCGATATCACAGAATAACTTGGTACATGTAATGTCTATCACAGAATGAAACATATACGGATATCACAGAATAACATGGAACATGTTATGTCGATCACAGAATTAAATAATGATATCAGAGATTTAGTAATGGCACAAAATACCTCCACGCTGACCCAATAGCTGGACTCATGCCATTTTGTCATCAGAAAATTCACATTTACACGTAAATGGTTTTACATCTTGTCAGTTGTATACAACAGGCAGGTACAGTAAAGTTTTGGTGATTAGTATCATCGGGCAATTAAACGTCCCTGGAATTGTAGAAATTGCTGTGTTCTATTGCCTTACGTACAATATTGATCACTATTTACTGTAGAAGGGTGCGAGTAGTCACAAAATTTATCATTCAATACTATATGTGTTACTGTGGTTGGATCATGACTTCAGTGAGAGATAATTTATGAATTTTTGCACATATTTCTGGTACAAAAACATACATTCTATAAATACACATATATATCAGTGAACACTAGACAATAGTTCCAGTATCAGGGCTTTTGTACGAGTTAGAACCATTGATGTGTACAACTGAGTTTCCGAGTCAAATCCTGTTAGTTGTTTGATATTTGCTAGAACAGAGCGTTTTAATTTCTGGAGTCTGTTTTGTTGTGAATGCATCTCTTCACTGTACAACCTACTCAAGCACTGAACAAAGATATAAAGTGCTAATACATTACATTTAATGGGTATGGTATCCAAATCTGGATCACCAAACCGCTCCACCATCCCTCGAAGAAAGTCGTCATGCCAAAGTCGCTGAAGGTCACTGTGCACAAGGATTATCGACAGAACATATGTAGGATTCACTGTGTAAAGCATTGATCCGATTTTTTTCAAAACTGATTCCGCTTTCTCATACTCACTATTTAGGTAATAAAACAATGACAATTGAGAACTTCCTGAAAATTCGTTGTCGTCAAATTTGCTTAAAGGGTATACAAGTTGAATACCGCGAATGTATAACTCTTCTGCTTGTCGAATGTTAGTTCGGAGGAATCCGGGTTGTCTGTGTATTATATCTGCGAGGAAACGGTAAAGAAGGGATCGTATACAATCGATCATGTCCAAGGATACAATGTTATCCAGGTCCAAAATGGTTTCATACAACACAGGACAAAACACATGTTCATCGTACACTCTCAACTCTGCTAGTATATACGACAATGTGTCAGTCTCCATCACTGCTGATATTTTGTCAATAGCAATATTTGATGTTGTTGTTTTGAAGAACAATTTCCGAATTCGGTCCGACAAATTTCGTCTGGGATGCATGAAAATTCTATCAAAATCGTCATCAAACGTTTCGTCGCACAAGCAGTTCAGAAACATCTTTGGATTAATAGGATCTACGTACCTCCCGAAATAAGCTGCAATCCTTTCACACTCGTTTGGGTCTAAGTGGTCAATCAAATTGTTTTCCGGTATGAATAATTGTGGAAGAGACCTTGAAAGGAAACATTTCTGAAGAAATTTTAGACACACTGAAGTGCAATACAAGAAATTATTAGCCGTCCATACAGTAGGATCCATCTGTTCACAACACCAAAGAATCGCCATTTTCACATGATATGATTTCAGCACATCTTCTGAACTACAAACGCTTTCCTCTGTACGTGTCTTTATGTATTTCAAGAAAGTGTATACAGCAAATTGAATGTCAGAAAAACTTCTGATTAGAAGCTTTTCAGCTGATGCAAAAGAAATACGAAATTCTAAAGATGGTTCTCTACAAGTTGGATAAGAAGAGCTAACAAGAGCATATTGAACCGTTCGCAATTTTTCCACCATTTTACTGTCTGGCCACATTCTTGTTCTCTCGGTGTAAGAGTTGAGCAGACGATTGGGGTTTACACATTTGACAGCAATGACCCAGTCCTGCTGTAGCTCATCACTGGTCAGAGCTGGTCCATGTGAATGCCAGGTACTGAACTTTCTGTTGCCTTCGTGAAACATTCTTACCAAAGCACAATTGTTAAGAAAGACGTCTCTTTTTCTCTTTGTGATAAGATGTTTGGGTATTGTATACGCTTCACTCACATTTTGTCGATGGAATTTCAGTTTGCAGTATCCTTGGTGACAGTCTTCTGTATCAATTATAAACATGTTTTTCAAAAGATCCACTTCCGGCGATGGAAAACATGCTGAGAGTGTTGTCAGGGTGCAGAGAGTATCTGTATCGTTTGCTAAAAATCCCAGACCTTCGCCCCGACTTCCAACAGATTCGTAAGCGCCGTGGAAATATGGTCGCCCCTTTGATATAGCAATGACTGCCAAGCGAGTTAGGAAATTGTCAAATGTATCCATTTTCGCTTCGGTTAATTTCCTTGATACCGTAAAATCTAGCATGCATTTACATATTTCATCATTAGCTGTTGTCAACAATTCTTTATTCTCATCATAATTAGGTGACATTCCTTCACCTGTGCTCTGGGAGACATCATTCACGGAAAAGTTTTGAATAAAGCTGTGTTCCATCTTTAAAAAAGATGTTTTTGGAATCCAAAAGGTAAACACGTATACAAAGTGAAGCTTTATCACTCTACAGAATTACGTCTTAGGTCAACAGCTAAAATGTTGGTCATCAGTATGTTGTGGTTCTTGTTACGTGTGGAGTTATGTGTGGAGGGAGGCTTGTCTCTTATAGGGAAGCTTGTCTCTTATAGGGAAGCTTGTCTCTAGGGAGGCTTGTCTCTTATAGGGAAGCTTGTCTCTAGGGAGGCTTGTCTCTTATAGGGAAGCTTGTCTCTAGGGAGGCTTGTCTCTTATAGGGAAGCTTGTCTCTAGGGAGGCTTGTCTCTTATAGGGAAGCTTGTCTCTTGGGAGGCTTGTCTCTTATAGGGAAGCTTGTCTCTTGGGAGGCTTGTCTCTTATAGGGAAGCTTGTCTCTAGGGAGGCTTGTCTCTTATAGGGAAGCTTGTCTCTTATAGGGAAGCTTGTCTCTAGGGAGGCTTGTCTCTTATAGGGAAGCTTGTCTCTAGGGAGGCTTGTCTCTTATAGGGAAGCTTGTCTCTTATAGGGAAGCTTGTCTCTAGGGAGGCTTGTCTCTTATAGGGAAGCTTGTCTCTAGGGAGGCTTGTCTCTTATAGGGAAGCTTGTCTCTTGGGAGGCTTGTCTCTTATAGGGAAGCTTGTCTCTTGGGAGGCTTGTCTCTTATAGGGAAGCTTGTCTCTTATAGGGAAGCTTGTCTCTATAGGGAAGTTTCTTCCCATATGGAAGTTTGTCTCTAGGGAGGCTTGTCTCTTATAGGGAAGCTTGTCTCTAGGGAGGCTTGTCTCTTATAGGGAAGCTTGTCTCTTATAGGGAAGCTTGTCTCTAGGGAGGCTTGTCTCTTATAGGGAAGCTTGTCTCTAGGGAGGCTTGTCTCTTATAGGGAAGCTTGTCTCTTGGGAGGCTTGTCTCTTATAGGGAAGCTTGTCTCTTGGGAGGCTTGTCTCTTATAGGGAAGCTTGTCTCTTATAGGGAAGCTTGTCTCTATAGGGAAGTTTCTTCCCATATGGAAGTTTGTCTCTATAGGGAAGTTTGTCTCTATAGGGAAGCTTGTCTCTATAGGGAAGTCTGTCTCTATATGGAAGCTTGTCTCTATAGGGAAGATTGTCTCTATAGGGAAGTCTGTCTCTATAGGGAAGCTTGTCTCTATAGGGAAGTTTGTCTCTATAGGGAAGCCTGTCTCTATAGGGAAGTTTGTCTCTATAGGGAAGTCTGTCCCTATAGGGAAGTTTGTCTCTATAGGAATGTCTGTCTCTATAGGAAAGTTAGTCTCTATAGGGAAGCTTGTCTCTACAGGGAAGTCTGTCTCTATATGGAAGCTTGTCTCTATAGGGAAGTTTGTCTCTATAGGGAAGTCTGTCTCTATAGGGAAGTCTGTCTCTATATGGAAGCTTGTCTCTATAGGGAAGATTGTCTCTATAGGGAAGTCTGTCTCTATAGGGAAGCTTGTCTATATAGGGAAGCTTGTCTCTATAGGGAAGCCTGTCTCTAGGGAAGCTTGTCTATATAGGGAAGCTTGTCTCTATAGGGAAGCCTGTCTCTAGGGAAGCTTGTCTCTATAGGGAAGTCTGTCTCTATAGGAATGTCTGTCTCTATAGGAAAGTTTGTCTATGGGGAAGCTTGTCTCTCGGGAAGCTACATTGCTGACATCAAAGTGTATATTCAATTCAGCCCAAATATCATAGTTAGCATATTTTAACGTTGTCGATTCATCTAAAATTGCGGTGTAGAATTGCTTTCAGTCACACGTATGAAGCTGAAGCTGCAAAATCTTTAGCCAATCCACATTTAAACGTCGCCTCCAGAACTGTCTGTCATTTCTGATCAAAACAGAGCTACCCGGTGTACACAGGCTGTTATATACAAGAATTTTTGTTCCGGGATAGTTTAACCTCTGATGCACTGATCGCCGAAGATAATGATTGATTCTAAACACTTTCATGAATCGTGCGTGACTGTAAGAGATGCCCTATCTCAATTAATTTGCTTCAGAGAGACAATTTAAATACAAATATAATATCAGGGGCGTAGCTAGCCCAGCAGAAATATGTAAGCCCAGGCGAGGGGTCTGGGGGCCGCCAGCGGGTCCAGGGCATGGTCTTGGGGGGGGGGGGGGGATGGGAGGTATCATGGGGACGAAGCCCCCCGACGGAAAATGAATTTCATGATTTCAAAGATGTTTTGAATCGTTTTCTGAGACAGTTTTTTTTTAAATCTATTTAACAACAAACTTCAACCCCTGATATTTATTTTCAACCTTAGTTTTGTCCGGCATACTCTATGCACGGAATTTTTATGTGTAAGCCCGGGTTTTTCTTTCTATGGAAGCTACGCCCCTGAATATGGTTAAATACATACAAGATCAACGCCGTTGTTCCATGAACAAATGACAATATGACTTGCTATATTAGGCCAGGAAATGTGTTATCCTGGTATTTCGACCATAGCATATAGTAACAAATAAACAAATGTGAATATAAACAAAATAAAACACACAGACATGTGTTAACGATCAATGTTCATATCACAGTGTTGTTGAGAACGTATCGAAGGCATGGACACAAATTCAATCAAAGATGTCGGAATATTTTCCTTATAACTATGGGTTACTGGTGTTTCTTTTATCGTCCTGTTAACACTCAGGGTGAGGCGGGGTCTCCGTTATGAAATAATTAATGTCTTATGACGATTGAAATATTTTTTCAATCGAAAAAGTATTTTTTAAAATTATAGATAATTAATTTTGCCAGTTATGCTGAATATGCCTGAGAACTAAAGGATAATTGTAGCAAATATGAAACGAAAACGTTAGCGAAAGTCCAAAGAGAAGTTACTCCTATCACAACAGACCATCCTTCTCATGTGCGGATTGAAGATATAAAGTTTTAATCAGATTTAGATACTCTTTCAAATCGCGCAAAACTTAGACAACTACAACTTTTATTTAACAAAAAAAGCTCAACAAGTTAACTCTAGATTATTGAAACAATCTATTGTAGAAAATATCGATCTTACAATTAACATTTTTCTTACAACTTATCCTTTATACCTTCCTCCCTTCGTAGATGGAACTTAATTCCATCCCATTTATGTATCTATTTAACTTCTCCCACCTGATGTACAGCCATCCTCGCCTATTTACTTCAGTTGTTGTTGTTGTTTTTTATGTTGTTTTTTTTTTAATATACACTGCATCTGTGATCATCCACTTGAGATTAATGTCTTCCGCATTTTCTTTTTAGACTGAAGTCAATTTTCGGCAATGAAGGGCATACCATGCTACAAAATTTGAAAGCCTAAGACATAGAATGGATTTGGAGTTTCTTTCGTTTGGTATTTTAAATATATCTATGGACCTGGGCTCAATAATAATAATAATGATAATAGACTTTATCTAAAGACGCTAATCTACTACATGGTCCTCAATGTATTTAGACATGTACAAAATTTCATCAAGTCCCGTCATAAATTTTGCATGTTTGGGTCCCTTATTCAAATTAACCAATGATTAGCAATAAAAAAAAATTGTAGGAAAAAACAGAGTAAAGCTGGATATTGTCTGTGATACGTGTAAAATGACCTTAAACACATAGCGAAACTCTATAGGGTCTGAGGTTTACATTTATTCGTGATGTCATTTGCATTCTCCACCAAACAAAAACGACATAATTACTGTGTACAGCGAGAACATCGTTTGATTTTATATCGGTCTAATCAGATACCTAAGTCTACTGAAATTCTTTCGCGAAAATGAAAAACATTCGTCCGAATTCCATCGATAATCATGACACTCGTCACGACGTTTTCATCTAATATCAAAATCTCAAAAATTGAATGAAAAAAATACATGTCGCATGACCCCGACGTGATTTGAACACGCAACCTTCTGATCTGGAGTCAGACGCGCTACCGTTGCGCCACGGAGTCCCCGATTAACGAGAAGGGGTTCGCAGTAATACATAAAGACAAAATACAATTGTTAATAAACGGTATCTTTAAATACAGTATTGTATTTTATGTTTCATCTTTTCAAAGGACTGAGGACACAACAGAATGTTTATAGAACCCCATAACATTCTTCCTAAATGAGGTATTTCACCGAAGTATTTAGATTGATACCGAAGTACCTTGATGAATCATTCTACTGACTCAGATCACTCAAGTGTTCAGGGTTACTTCGACGCTTCGGTGAAAAAAGTGCAGAAAACCCAAAGGTAAACAAACTAAACAAAACAAAGGAATGCCATTTTTTATTCATTTATAAACTTTTCAGTTAGCTTTATTTGGTTGATTAAAAAAAATCAGTGATGTCTGTTAAATAATGAATAAAAGGGACATTAATGGTATTAATATCTCGGACAAAACTGTACAGTATCTGTATTGTTACGCTGCTAGATCCCAAAAGTGGTATAGTGACTTCAGATTCCCAGCAATCTTTATTAGTTTATTATTACTAGGCGAGCAGGAACCTGAGAACAAAATCCGAGCAGATCCCAAAATCTTCTGTAGGTAAATTAATGCTGAAACTAAAACAGGACCAGACGCGCATATAGTCTATCTACATGTAGCTTCGAACTGTCGGATGACAAACATTTCAATTGACAGCAGAAATTAACTAAGGCTTAAAACCAGGTCTGATCGACCCGGAAATGCAAATTATATTTGCTCCATCCATATAGTCGAAAATTATAGGATAATAAAGAAATCCACAGATGCAAATACCTCGACAAGGCACTGAAGAGGTTTTAATGTGACTGTTCATGCTGTAACAGTGCTTCTTTGAAAATTAAGAAAAGTTCAGAGTACTGCAATATGTAACAGAGGTCATTACTTCTTTCACTGCCTCTGCTAGGATTTGAACCTGGGACCTCAAGTTTACTAGTGTGATTCTCAACCAATCAAGCTAAAGAAAAGTTCTCCCTAGCTAGTCCATCGGTATATCACCCCTAGTATTTTACCAGGGTTATAAACCCCCATCCTCCACCACCTCCAGGAAATAACTTGTCCTCAAGTTACCAGGAGTTACAGTGATGCCTGTGAAAATAATGCTAATTATGATTACTGAGTTAAAACAGGGGCACTAATGTAACAGAGATCATTATTTATTTCAGTGCCTCTACTAGGATTTGAACCTGTGACCTCTGGTTTACTAGTCTGACACTCAACCAATCAAGCTAAAGAGAATTTTTTTCAAGCCAAGTACTGTATCGCAACTAATATTTACTAGGCTTACATACATAAAGCACTCTTTACCTAAACTCCACTCAAGTATAAGAGAATGATACTGGATGGGACAATAACAAAAAGCGTTCAAACTCATACATGCCAGTACATGCAAGTCACACATTTGAAGACTTTTCTAACATTTGCTTGTTCAAAAAATGAGTTTAGTATATTTTCTTGTAAGCCTGGTAAGATACTAGCTGCAGTATACCACTCGGCCAAAAAGAACTTCTCATTAACTTGATCAGATGAGTGTCGGACATCACAAGCCAGAAATGATAGTTTTCTTTGATTCCCACACCTACATTGTATACATAGGTTTTTAGAAATGATATTTGGCCATGCCTGATAAGCATTACTAACCCCTGGAAGCTGTAGGGTGTGTTCTTTCCTGAGATATATTATGTGATACTGGTACCATAACAGGGACATATAATATGTAAGTAGTACTGTAAAGGCCCCTGTAACATACTGGCAGCAATATACCAATCAGCTAGAGATCTTGTCTTCCACTCGATCAGTTGAGTGTAAGTACGTAAACCAGAGGTCCAGTGTTCAAATCCTAGCAGAGACATTAAAGTGAAATAACAACCTCTGTCACCTCGCACCTACCTACAGACTCAGGAGTAATACTAAGCCATGCCACAAAAATCACTGTAACCTCTGGAAACTCAAGAAAAAAAATTTTCCTGGAGGGGAGTTTAACTCTGATAAAATATTAATGTTGGTTACAATTTACTGCTCAGTTAGAGAGAACTTCTCTTTAGCTTGTTCAGTTATGTGTAACACTAATGAAAAAGCAGTCCCAGTTTAATTCCTAATAGCAGCATTGAAATAAATAATGAATAGTGTTACATTCATTTCTTGTTTCATTTAAATCTACAGTTATGTTAATCTCACTTAATCCTTTTTTAGTCCGACAAAGTTTGACACAGACAAACCATTCTCCATCATAAATCCAAGTTATTGAGAAAAATACAAGTAGGCTGATGATGTTGACTCATGCACATGAGGTTATGGTGGTGAATATTTTGAACGTTGAATGCACATTCTTTGTATTTATCTGATGTAATAAGTAGTAATAATTTGTAATACTATAATATCTAAAATAGAACCAATGCCACTGTTACTATAAAAAAGAATAAAAAGTTTCTTCATTTTTCGCTTGGATACCCGAGGTTGCGCAGGGGATTGATTAGTAAGGGTGAGCAGGAAGAACCCGCCTCCAGCCTATAAATATTGATTTTGCCTGATTTAAGTTTTATAACTTGTACATCAGGAATAAAATTGAATCTACATGAAAATGTATCACACATTAGAGATAATTTACACCTCCCTTCAACAAAACATGATTGTCCATGATCACTGATGTCACACTGTACATGATCACTGTTGTCACACTGTCCATGATACCTGATGTCAGGCTGTCCATGACCACTGAAGTCAGATTGTTCATGATCACTGATGTCAGACTGTGTATGATGACTGATGTCAGACTGTGTATGATGACTGATGTCACACTGCCCATGATCACTGATGTCAGACTGCCCATGATCACTGATGTCACACTGTCCATGATCACTGATGTCAGACTGTACATGATCACTGATGTCAGACTGTACATGATCACTGATGTCACACTGCCCATGATCACTGATGTCTGACTGCCCATGATCACTGATGTCAGACTGCCCATGATCACTGATGTCAGACTGTCCATGATCACTGATGTCAGACTGTACATGATCACTGATGTCAGACTGTACATGATCACTGATGTCACACTGTCCATGATCACTGATGTCAGATTGTTCATGATCACTGATGTCACAATGTCCATGATCACTGATGTCAGATTGTCCATGATCACTGATGTCACACTGTCCATGATCACTGATGTCAGATTGTCCATGATCACTGATGTCACACTGTCCATGATCACTAATGTCACACTGTCCATGATCACTGATGTCTGACTGTACATGATCTCTGATGTCACACTGTCCATGATCAATGATGTCAGACGGTCCATGATCACTGATGTCACACTGTACATGATCTCTGATGTCACGCTGTCCATGATCACTGATGTCAGACTGTACATGACCACTGATGTCAGACTGTCCATGATCACTGATGTCAGACGGTCCATGATCACTGATGTCAGACTGTCCATGATCACTGATGTCAGACGGTCCATGATCACTGATGTCAGACGGTCCATGATCACTGATGTCAGACGGTCCATGATCACTGATGTCACACTGTCCATGATCACTGATGTCACACTCTCCGTGATCACAGATGTCAGACTGTACATGATCACTGATGTCAGACGGTCCATGATCACTGATGTCAGACGGTCCATGATCACTGATGTCAGACGGTCCATGATCACTGATGTCACACTGTCCATGATCACTATTGTCTAGTTTCCGAGAGTTTCTGAGAATGGAAACCACCAGTTTTTAAGATGAAATCTCACCTCATTATGACAAACAAACCAATAATTTCAACATTGACCCCTACCGAGAACCAGAAATTAATCAACTACATGCATGGTATATACAAATTAGTGATACCATTATAAGATACCTTCTTCTTGTGGCTGTGAAATGATTGTAAGAGAAAATTGTTGAGATTTTGTGTCAGCACAGTCTTATTGATTGTTTGGGTACATTTACATTCAAGAGATTGGTCATTAATCAAAATCTATTTCTCATGAGCATATGATTGTATTTGAAACAGATTTGCTATGATACGTGCTTGGGATGATTGAAGCAAAAATAGATTGAGTGTAATGAATAAGTCATCACCATTGCTACAAAGTAAGCTGATACTGTTATGTTACAGCCTTTTCTGCTCTGTTTCAGGTGTATGATACACGAGGTTGATCCCGGAAATGATTTGATGTGGACATGTTTTATCAGGATTAATTTATATCTGTGAAAAAGAGTGATTCAGCATATGGCTTCATATATATTTATACATTGAATAGCCTGTCAACTTAAACTTTTCAAGTAAGTAACTGTTCATGTTGAACTTTAATAATTTTTTATACACAGTATAAGCAATATTATTGTCTGTTGGCTGGCATTGTCATGAAGGACTGGATAATTTTTATACATGACAATGTAAAATCAATTCATTTATAACTTTTATTAATTTTAGAAGTCATATTCAACATGACAGATAAAAAGTCAGTTGACAGAGAAACCATTGTTGAGTCATACAACTTGTGCAAATGGGAAAAAAATGGACCAGCCACACAATATCTGTGCGACCTTCTAGCTAGTACACACCCACATGCACAATTGCACAATCTATGTTTAAGATAGCATAATTTGTTACAAAATTGGTTTATCAATAATACTGATTGTAACGTTAGATGGAAGACTTATGTCTCAGAGGTTGGGGTTCTTGGTCATTAAATTTTAATACGGAATATAAAAACTGAAATAGGTATTGACGAAAATTGAATATTTTGGTGGTATTCTGATGTGTTTCAATCTGATTTATTGTGATCAGTTTGTTACGTAGATTTATGTTGACATTCTGTGTTACACTTGCCTACATGTCACCAGTAGGTGGGTTACAGGTTTCCTGTCTCCTTGATTCGTCCTGTTTTAAGATGTTCTCTTACCAATGAAGATCAGTGTTCTGGTGACATATGTGATTAGTATTGTATGTAAGCAAGATGTTAGCAAGGTAGACTATTTAACCAAGTAAAATGATCATCTGTTAGTATAAACTGTAATCTTTCTGCACCACTGTCCTCCACTATTCATTCATCACCCACCACCACCACCTCCCTACCATTTGTCATGCCACTGTCCTCCACTATCCATTTCTCCCCACCACCACAACTCCCCTACCATCTGTAATGCCACTATCCTCCACTATTCATTTATCACCCAACACCACCACTCCCCTCCCATCTGTCATGCCACTGACCTCAACTATTCATTTATCACCCACCACCACCACCACCACCACCACTCCCCTACCATCTGTCAGGCCTCTGTCCTCCACTATCCATTCCCCCACCACCACCACCACAACTCCCCTACCATCTGTCATGCCACTGTCCTCCACTATTCATTTATCACCCACAACCACCACTCCCCTACCATCTGTCAGGCCACTGTCCTTCACTATCCATTCCCCCCAACCACCACCACTCCCCTACCATCTGTCAGGCCATTGTCCTCCACTATCCATTTCTCCCCCACCACCACCACCACCACTCCCCTACCATGTGTCAGGCCACTGTCCTCCACTATTCATTCATCACCCACCACCACCACCTCCCTACCATTTGTCATGCCACTGTCCTCCACTATCCATTTCTCCCCACCACCACAACTCCCCTACCATCTGTAATGCCACTGTCCTCCACTATTCATTTATCACCCAACACCACCACTCCCCTCCCATCTGTCATGCCACTGACCTCAACTATTCATTTATCACCCACCACCACCACCACTCCCCTACCATCTGTCAGGCCACTGTCCTCCACTAACCATTCCCCCACCACCACCACAACTCCCCTACCATCTGTCATGCCACTGTCCTCCACTATTCATTTATCACCCACAACCACCACTCCCCTACCATCTGTCAGGCCACTGTCCTCCACTATCCATTCCCCTCCCCCCCACCACCACCACTCCCCTACCATCTGTCAGGCCATTGTCCTCCACTATCCATTTCTCCCTCACCACCACCACCACCACTCCCCTACCATCTGTCAGGCCACTGTCCTCCACTATTCATTCCCCCACCACCACCACAACTCCCCTACCATCTGTCATGCAACTGTCCTCCACTCTTCATTTATCACTCACCACCACGACTCCCCTACCATCTGTCAGGCCACTGTCCTCCACTATCCATTTATCACCCACCACCACTCCCCTACCATCTGTCATGCCACTGTCCTCCACTATCCATTTATCACCCACCACCACCACCACCACCACCACAACTCCCCTACCGTCTGTCATGCCACTGTCCTCCACTCTCCATTTATCACCCACCACCACCACTCCCCTCCCATCTGTCAGGCCACTGTCCTCCACTATCAATTTCTTCCCCACCACCACCACCACCACTCCCCTACCATCTGTCAGGCCACTGTCCTCCACTATCCATTTCTCCCCCACCACCACCACCACCACCACCACTCCCCTACCATCAGTCAGGCCACTGTCCTCCACTATTCATTTATCACCCACCACCAAATCCACTCACCTCCCATCTGTCAGGCCACTGTCCTCCACTATCCATTCCCCTACCACCACCACAACTCCCCTACCATCTGTCATGCCACTGTCCTCCACTCTTCATTTATCACTCACCACCACCACCACTCACCTCCCATCTGTCAGGCCACTGTCCTCCACTATCCATTCCCCCACCACCACCACAACTCCCCTACCATCTGTCATGCCACTGTCCTCCACTATTCATTTATCACCCACCACCAAATCCACTCACCTCCCATCTGTCAGGCCACTGTCCTCCACTATCCATTCCCCTACCACCACCACAACTCCCCTACCATCTGTCAGGCCAATGTCCTCCACTATCCATTTATCACCCACCACCACTCCCCTATCATTTGTCATGCCACTGTCCTCCACTATCCATCCCCCCACCATCACCACCATTCCCTACCATCTGTCAGGCCACTGTCCTCCACTATCCATTCCCCCACCATCACCACCATTCCCTACCATCTGTCAGGCCACTGTCCTCCACTATCCATTTCTCTCCCACCACCACTCCCCTATCATCTGTCAGGCCACTGTCCTCCACTATCCATTCCCCCACCACCACCACCACTCCCCTACCATCTGTCAGACCACTGTCCTCCACTATTCATTTCTCTCCCACCACCACTCCCCTATCATCTGTCAGGCCACTGTCCTCCACTATCCATTTCTCTCCCACCACCACTGCCACCACTCACCTCCCATCTGTCATGCCACTGTCCTCCACTATCCATTCCCCCACCACCACCACCACTCCCCTACCATCTGTCAGGCCACTGTCCTCCACTATCCATTTCTCTCCCACCACCACTCCCCTATCATCTGTCAGGCCACTGTCCTCCACTATCCATTCCCCCACCACCACCACCTCTCCCCTACCATCTGTCAGGCCACTGACCTCCACTATCCATTTATCACCCACCACCACCACTCCCCTCCCATTTGTCATGCCACTGACCTCAACTATTCATTTATCACCCACCACCACCACTCCACTACCATCTATCAGGCCACTGTCCTCCATTATCCATTCCCCCACCACCACCACCACTCCCCTACCATCTGTCAGGCCACTGTCCTCCACTATCCATTTCTCCCCCACCACCACTACCACCACCACCACCACCACCACCACCACCACCACCACCACCACCACCACCACCACCACCACCACCACCACCACCACCACCACCACCACCACCACCACTCCCCTACCATCTGTCAGGCCACTGTCCTCCACTATTCATTTATCACCCACCACCACCACCACTCACCTCCCATCTGTCAGGCCACTGTCCTCCACTATCCATTCCCCCACCACCACCACAACTCCCCTACCATCTGTCATGCCACTGTCCTCCACTCTTCATTTATCACTCACCTCCACGACTCCCCTACCATCTGTCAGGCCACTGTCCTCCACTATCCATTTATCGCCCACCACCACTCCCCTACCATCTGTCAGGCCACTGTCCTCCACTATCCATTTATCACCCACCATCACCACCACTCCCCTACCATCTGTCAGGCCACTGTCCTCCACTATCCATTCCCCCACCACCACCACCACTCCCCTACCATCTGTCATGCCACTGTCCTCCACTATCCATTTATCACCCACCACCACCACTCCCCTCCCATCTGTCAGGCCACTGTCCTCCACTATCCATTTCTCCCCCACCACCATCAACACCACTCCCCTATCATCTGTCAGGCCACTGTCCTCCACTATCCATTTCTCCCCCACCACCACCACCACTCCCCTACCATCTGTCAGGCCACTGTCCTCCACTATCCATTTCTCCCCCACCACCACCACCACCACCACCACCACCACCACCACCACCACCACCACCACCACCACCACCACCACCACCACCACTCCCCTACCATCAGTCAGGCCACTGTCCTCCACTATTCATTTATCACCCACCACCATCACCACCACTCACCTCCCATCAGTCAGGCCACTGTCCTCCACTATCCATTCCCCCACCACCACCACCACTCCCCTACCATCTGTCAGGCCACTGTCCTCCACTATTCATTTATCACCCACCACCACCACCACTCACCTCCCATCTGTCAGGCCACTGTCCTCCACTATCCATTACCCTTCCACCACCACAACTCCCCTACCATCTGTCATGCCACTGTCCTCCACTCTTCATTTATCACTCACCACCACCACCACTCACCTCCCATCTGTCAGGCCACTATCCTCCACTATCCATTCCCCCACCACCACCACAACTCCCCTACCATCTGACACGCCCACACTTGAGCTTGTTGCCTCATCTGTTTTGGGCTAAAAATACTTGGATCAGTTAGCTGTTGTAAGGTCTTGTTAAACCCACGCCTTTCTGTGTTAATCATCACAATTTCCTTTGCAGTTTCAGTGGGTGTGGTATCAAATTGAGAATTGGTTTATATATTTGCGTAATTATATGTATTTTCAAGTTAAAAATGGTTAATCAGTGCTTATAGAAAAAGAATTGTTTTCATAATTTTGGCGCTTAAATATCATGTATTTGCATGGGATAAAGAATCGGTCTGAACAATGTTGAGAGTATCAACTAGCTCTAAGGTTGTTCAATTTTTAGAGCAATCCACTCTATTAAGAAGAAAAATGTTTAAATATCATCTGATGTAGACTCGCTTATTATGCATTGTTCATTATTTTCTAGAACTCAGAGGGTTTCTGTTTCCAAAAGAGTTTTCTAAGCAACATTGAAAATATGTGAATTTCTCTTTATGTTTTAGAATACATTCATATATTAGATCTGAATGGTAAGTCATGATAATTAATAAACAAAAAATAAAGTTTAAGAGACAAGTTGTAGATTCCCGGGCAGTAATGTACACAAACACTGTGGTGATGTGCCAGAAAAAAGGTTATTAAGGGCAATTATTAGACTAAGAATCTTGCAAGCATAGAAACTAGAAGGGATGGCAGGGTACATATATACCTAATTCTGTATTGTTCATAATGGGAATGCCAGCTTGGATTATGATAGTTTTAGTTGCTTATTTTATCTTGCGTAGCTTTGGATAAATCATTTTTAGATCTGATATGTAGGTTTCTCTCAGCATTAGTTGTACACACATTTAATTTTCAGAGGGTTGGGAAAGAAGGGAATAGAAGCAAATGGATTCTACTGACAAAGTAAAAAAAAAAGATACAATGATAGGCACCAAAAACCCATTTGGGATCTTTTGTTAAATTCTTAACCTCTGCTGGCAGGGATTAAGTATTCCAACTTTAATTGAATTTGTTCATTCTCCTTGCCAGATAATTTCACTGATGTTCTGAGTTGATAATTTATAAACACAAAATAAACACAGAAGCAGCAAAGATTACAAAAGATCAGGTTCAACCATAGCCATCATCTTTGAAAATCAAACTCATACTGCATGATATTTTCCTTTTCGGCCAGATGAATTCTGACGTTGTGAATATTTTAATTTGTGTATTAGTGGAAGAAATCAGTCGGAAATTAAAGCATCAGTGCTAGGTACAAAATAGGAGAAAAACAAAGGTTACAGGTCAGTAGCACTACCAGAGAGATCAATATCGTATCAAGGCCCTTGTTTCTCATAAGAGGCCTTCCATCACCTTCTGATTAAGTTCATGGTAATGCTATATAAGTGGCTTAGGGATGAGCTAGGCATACTTACAAACGATGGGCAATTCTTGTCTAGACCAAACCCATAATCTTGTAAGAGTTTGCTGATGAAAAGCTATTTTGATGTAGAGATTGATAGAAACAAATTAATCCTGTCTGGTCTAGTAATGCCTACTGGAGGTAGACCAATATCAAGTGGTTTGTGTGTAGAAAATTTTCTGGTTCTATCCTGTTCTCTCCCTGCCTTAAACTGGGATTATATAAAAATCCCATACTTTGGCAACTGATTGCATTGCTTAGCAATTTGTGTTCTCATCATAGTCATCAGCTTTCAAATACTTGAAGTGAATTTATAATCAAGGCTTGTAAAAAGAAATCAATATTAATACCAATTTTTAGTGAGCTATTACATTGGCAAATTTTGATGAAATTTCGTGTGAGTGATCTGTACAGGCTACTAATAAACTTCTATCATGTTTTAAGTGAACACAAATTTTACCATTACCACCATTTTTAGAATCTATTTATAAATAATAAATCAAATATTATTTGAATAATATTGATGAAACCTTTCAGGAATGATCAATAGATGATCTCATTTTAGATGTGCTTGTACAGAGAATCAGCATAAATCAATGTACCGGCTACTCCTCTAAAACTACTGAATTGATTTCAACAATATTTGCTGGCTATAGTCCTTATACATTGTAGAGGTGTATGATCTGTATGGAGTTAAGTTGCATCCTCTTCAGGGAAGGAACAGTAATGATCCACAGTACAAATGTGTAGTTATATTATAACCCAGGAATAAATGTAATCCCAGGAGACCTAAGAATTCCAAGTTTTACCTGGTTATGATCAAAATCTCAGATTCAGGTTATGGTCTAATTATCTCATAATACAGGAATCTATTAGGGGTTGTTATCTTATAGCTGATTACCTACCGTAGATATGTATATGAAAAAGCTTAAATTAAAGAAACCTAGAGGTAGTCATCATGATCTCAAATAAGTGATATATTAACAATTAAAAAAACCCAAAAAACTTTCCAAAAAGATACAATGAAAGATCACAATCCATAGGAAACATTGAGATGGTAATGAAACACAATCCCCCCACTCCTCCTCCAAAATCCTGTGTAACAGATAAAAAGGAAATATTGTGATATACTGAAAGAAATCTGAAAAAAAACCTAAGAAAGGTCACAATCCCAAACAAACCTATAGGAATAGTCATAATTAAACTAGGGATGGTCACAATCCTAAATCAAACTAGGGATAGTCACAATCCTAAATCAAACCTATAGGAATGGTTACAATCCTAAATCAAACTAGGGATAGTCACAATCCCAAACAAACCTATAGGAATGGTTATAATTAAACTAGGGATAGTCACAATCCTAAATCAAACTAGGGATAGTCACAATCCTAAATCAAACTAGGGATAGTCACAATCCCAAACAAACCTATAGGGATGGTCACAATCCTAAATCAAACTAGGGATAGTCACAATCCTAAATCAAACTAGGGATAGTCACAATCCAAAGTCAAACTAGGGATAGTCACAATCCCAAACAAACCTATAGGAATGGTTACAATTAAACTGGAGATAGTCACAGTCCTAAATCAAACTAGGGATAGTCACAATCCTAAATCAAACTAGGGATAGTCACAATCCCAAACAAACCTATAGGAATGGTTACAATTAAACTAGGGGTATTCACAATCCTAAATTAAACTAGGGATAGTCACAATCCTAAATTAAACTAGGGATGGTCACAATTCTAAATCAAACTAGGGATAGTCACAATCCCAAACAAACCTATAGGAATGGTTACAATTAAACTAGAGATAGTTACAATCCTAAACAAACCTATAGGAATGGATACAATTAAACTAGGGATAGTCACAATCCTAAATCAAACTAGGGATAGTCACAATCCTAAATTGAACTAGGGATGGTCACAATTCTAAATCAAACTAGGGATAGTCACAATCCCAAACAAACCTATAGGAATGGTTATAATTAAACTAGAGATAGTCACAGTCCTAAACAAACTTATAGGAATGGTTACAATTAAACTGGAGATAGTCACAGTCCTAAATCAAACTAGGGATAGTCACAATCCAAAGTCAAACTAGGGATAGTCACAATCCCAAACAAACCTATAGGAATGGTTACAATTAAACTGGAGATAGTCACAGTCCTAAATCAAACTAGGGATAGTCACAATCCTAAATCAAACTAGGGATAGTCACAATCCCAAACAAACCTATAGGGATGGTCACAATCCTAAATCAAACTAGGGATAGTCACAATCCTAAATCAAACTAGGGATAGTCACAATCCCAAACAAACCTATAGGGATGGTCACAATCCTAAATCAAACTAGGGATGGTCACAATCCTAAATCAAACTAGGGATAGTCACAATCCCAAACAAACCTATAGGAATGGATACAATCAAACTAGGGATAGTCACAATCCTAAATCAAACTAGGGATGGTCACAATCCTAAATCAAACTAGGGATAGTCACAATCCTAAATCAAACTAGGGATAGTCACAATCCTAAACGAACCTATAGGAATGGTTACAATTAAACTAGGGATAGTCACAATCCCAAACAAGCCTAAAGGAATGGTCACAATCCTAAATCAAACTAGGGTTGACCACAATCCCCAAAAGTCCTAGAATTGGTTACAATCCCAACAAAAGGTACTCATGAACAAATGTAGGAATTGTCAAAATCCCAAACTAACCAATAGGAGTCATAAATATACCAAACAAAGCTAAGAATTGTCACAGTCCCAAACTAACCTATAGGAATCATAAATATACCAAACAAAGCTAAGAATTGTCACAATCCCAAACTAACCTATAGGAGTCATAAATATACCAAACAAAGCTAAGAATTGTCACAATCCCAAACTAACCTATAGGAGTCATAAATATACCAAACAAAGCTAAGAATTGTCACAATCCCAAACTAACCAATAGGAATCATAAATATACCAAACAAAGCTAAGAATTGTCACAATCCCAAACTAACCTATAGGAGTCATAAATATACCAAACAAAGCTAAGAATTGTCACAATCCCAAACTAACCAATAGGAGTCAGAAATATACCAAACAAAGCTAAGAATTGTCACAATCCCAAACTAACCTATAGGAGTCATAAATATACCAAACAAAGCTAAGAATTGTCACAATCCCAAACTAACCTATAGGAGTCATAAATATACCAAACAAAGCTAAGAATTGTCACAATCCCAAACTAACCAATAGGAGTCAGAAATATACCAAACAAAGCTAAGAATTGTCACAATCCCAAACTAACCTATAGGAGTCATAAATATACCAAACAAAGCTAAGAATTGTCACAATCCCAAACTAACCTATAGGAATCAGAAATATACCAAACAAAGCTAAGAATTGTCACAATCCCAAACTAACCTATAGGAATCAGAAATATACCAAACAAAGCTAAGAATTGTCACAATCCCAAACTAACCTATAGGAATCATAAATATACCAAACAAAGCTAAGAATTGTCACAATCCCAAACAAACCTAGGATTGGTCAACACCTCCAACAATCAGAAGAAAGGTCACAATCCCAATCAAACCTATAGGAATGGTCTAACTCCCAAATCAGCCTAGAGATGGTCACAATCCCAATCAAACCTATAGGAATGGTCTAACTCCCAAATCAGCCTAGAGATGGTCACAATCCCAATCAAACCTATAAGAATGGTCTAACTCCCAAATCAGCCTAGAGATGGTCATAATCCCAAACAAGCGTAAAAATGGTCACTTCTTCTATCCAATGTACAATCCCAAACAAAGCTATAGAAACTCTTGACCCCAATCTAAGTGATACAGGGATAAAGCTAGGGGACATATCAATGATTTTAGGCCTGTATGATTGATGACAAAAACTGTGTACTCTGTGTAGAAATAATCAAATGAAAAGAAATTTAATTAAATATCTGTTATATACTTAATAACTTAGATACAGTAATAAAGAGGTTAAATCAATATTGATGTGTGTGTGTACACTATCAACCTGCAGGTGTTTTCCTGATCAGAACATTTACCATGGATAGCCTTTCACTGAAATGGTAAATTATGTAACAATTACATGTGCATTTTGTGAAATGATTGGTGTTTTACCTGCCATCTGGTGGGAACTAAGGCGTGCATGGCAAAATTCCTGTGTGGATGTATGTATAGATGTCATATATACCCAGACAAAGCATCATATACAAGATAAAATTTCACAGGGTTTAGAAGAGATATGTACTATAGTGATGTTGATGATGAAAGTGGAAATACTATTGGGTTTTAAAGCAGATGTTTTCCCTGGAGAAAAACAATCACTCCAAAGGGAAATTTATACTTAATTTTAAACAGGCTATGAAGCTTTTGTATCCTGTTCAATGCATCTGTGTATTTGATGAAAATGAAAGTGAGTTATTATAGAGTATAGACTGTATTAAAGTGATTAAAATAAAAAGGATTAGACTTCCCTGAAAACTTTTCAGTACTGTATATAAACCCAGGCACTTACTATTTCACATACCACTGATTAAAAAAAGATGATGACAATATCACAGGACCATTTTAAGCACTTTGGTACTGAAGCTGCATAGATATGAGTGGGCTTATCACCTGACATGGTCATGTGGCAAGATATGTTTAAAGAAATGTTAACTGATAGAAGAAAGAGATGATTTTATGGACCTCTTCCCCCAAGTTATATTGGTGTAGGAGGCTGTATATAGTGACCGATGTCCATCCTGTCCCATCTCGTTCCAAATCAGTGTCATATCTTGTGATGGATTATCTCATTACACATACGTAAAAACTGGAGTGCCTGGATCAGGGCACTGGTCATTGTGTAATTCAATGTTTTTATTATGCGCCTCAAAATTTTCTGGGGAGCATATAGTCGCCGAGTAAACACAAGGATAACAAACTTGGTGTATACATTAAACATACAAAGACAATATTCAGTGTGCCAAATTCAGGGCCCACAACCCCTTAATTACAGTTATTGCCTTTTGGTAAAATTTTGTGTCAAATAAGTCATTTTTGGGGAGCATTCATCCGTTTCACTTAAGTGAATTGCTGGTGAATGAAACATTAAGTTTTGTAAGTTATTTTCACCCAAATATTCAAAGGATCATCAGATTTCAGAATGCCCTCTGTATCTATTACACTGGAGTACATTTCAATTAAAAGTGAAATAAACTATGCTATTGGCTAAATGATATCAACTTTATACAAAGAGTATCAGGATTTTATTGTTCCAGTTTTTAACAGTGAAACAAAAATGATTTGATATAAATTTACAGAGGTCATTTCATTTTCAAGTTACGTAGTGAATGTTATTTCTTATAAATAGATTTCTTGAAAAAAAAGTGCAATGAAATAAAAAGCCATAAAAAGTTCATTGCAGCTTTATTGAATACTGATGAAAGTTTGGTTGTACACATATTGGTCAATCTGGGCCAACTAATGGTGTCAGCACAAAGTAACAAAAACATAATGTGTCATGTAATATCCTCTAAAGCTGGTACAAGTTGTGATATTTAAATCTTATTGACTGTTCTTACCAATAGCTAATAGGTTAGTTTGAATTTCTTTCTTGATATCAGTGGCTAACTAAAAAGATATTCCTTAAGTGCTGGGATTAATTGGCACTAAAACCTAAAAGCTCAAAAATTAACAATTACCTTTCTATCGTGTGCACTATCCTTTTGAACAGTACCGTGCTGCACAGATGTTGGTCACGGTTTTATAACCTGCCAGGTTAATGTTTAGTACATTGTTGTATATGCCAAGCAAACATATGTAAGATGCAGATTGGGATAATCAAACATGTGGACAACACAGATTTCAAATTTGAACCATGTGCACGACGTGCTTCCTACACAATTTTATATGTTTCAGATTGAAAACACCACATGGAATAGTCAACTTACATATGATTTTTTCAGTACAAAGGTCAAGGTATATATATGTAAATAAAACAGACTCCACAAATATGACAGTCGTATATGACCATTATCTTATATCTGTCAGTCATTCTTAGGCCCCAGCTGCCTGTTTCGAATTTTGTGAATGATATATAACTTTTTGTAAGTTTAATTTCAAATCAAGATCTGCTTCAATCCAAAACTTTTGATAACTTTTAAAGTTCAATATAATAAAAAAACAACAAATAAAAATTTGATAAAAATCTGATGAAACAAGAGCAGCATAAAAGGAAAAGAAAGATTTACACGGAGACTCCTGAAAAAGTACTAGGGAAAAAGACAAGGTGTTCCGAAAGTGTATGCATTCTAGTAATGATCATGGAATGTACTACAGTGTGATTATGTGTGGAGTGCTGAGTGAAAAATATTGACTGAGTGGCTGTTCCAACAGAGTGATCATATAGCCTTAATCCCAGAAAAATATAAGTAGCGTATTAACTCCTACAGTGTGATACTCAGTGGGTAATTCCCAACCACTGAGATCTGTTGAGTGTGTGACAGCTCCCAGAGTGTGAGGTGGACCCCTAATGATTAGTAACATACATCATACTTGATAAATGAAAACTCCTTGTTTTTTAAGTATTTTCCATTTTCTTTTAGATAAAGTTTTCTAGTGTTACATATAGAGAAAACAGGCTACTGGTTGAATCAGAAATTTTAGTGGGAATTTACTATTTTGTAGATATTGTTTGGTTTAGTACTTGATTAATGATTTGATTGAAAATCAGGAAATCCACTAGTAATAAAGAAAAAACAATAAAATACCAACATGTCAACATTTTCATAATCAACACTGAAATTCAATAAAACTGGAGCAAAATATGAACAGGAGAAAGATTCACACAGAGACTCGTGAAAGAGTTAAAGGAGGATAAGACCAGGTGTTCCAGAAGAGTAAGCATCTTCTTCATCGACCACACCTGCCGCGTAAATATTGGTCAATCCATGTAAGTAATGTCACATTCTTAAATGAGAACAGGTTAAACAACAACGGAACCAAGAGGCAATTAATATTGTCAGTTGTGTGAATATGTATGAATTTGTTGATTTACAAAACTCACAACTCAATGAAAATAATCCTCCACAAATATTTATGATTTTGCTATAGTTGTTTATTAGTATATTATGAATGGTACTTTATTTCAGACTTGCCAACATTTTTGATTGGGGAGGTTTTATGTGCTAAAAAATAAAAGTATAGATAAGATATGTGCAATCCCTCCAGTAAAGAGATAACACTTGTATGCCTTGTTCTCAGTTAAGGATGAAACATTACTTACTTGGAGTGACTTAAGTTTACATGGCAGGTGTCATCGACGAAGCAGAAGATGCTCATTCTTCAGGATCATCTGGTCTTAATCTCCATGTAATTTCTTAGTAGTCTCCATATAAATCTTTCTTTTGTTCATATTTTGTCCTAGTTTTATTGAATTAGAGTTTGGATTATGATTATGTTGACATTTTTTGGGTTGTTCATTCAAATGAGATCTTTTTATCTTAGAATCAAGGAATTTGTTAAGCAAATTCTGACAGTAGTAATATTAAGTGACCAAAATTGAGAAAGTTGTCTAGTATACTTTAATAATCCCGAATGCTCAGATGTTCTATGTATCAAATACTGAGTATCCCTGTAATTGAATCAGCAATATTATAGACTTTTTTGATTTATGAGGGAAAGTTGGTTTACATGTTCCTACTGTTCATGTCCTATCGAGGTAAATGCAATTAATTGTATGATTTTGTGAGGTGACTTTTTTTTATTTCTGTTTAAATGTGAACGTCCTTTAGTTTTTCCAGCTATAAGAGATGTTGAATACAAGACATAAACCAGTTCTTGGAGTTTGGGAGTCAGCTCTCATGATCCTTGAAATCACCAATCTTCCTTAACTTAATAAATCTTAACTTTGATAGAAAAGCATGATGTAAGTTAAGGAAAAAGTTAACTTTAAGGAAATGTTTAAGAAAATTCCTCAAGTTAAGGAAGGTTCATCAGAGGCCTGCCCATATTTATTGTAACTATAAGATTCTCGAGAGTATCACACAGTCCCAATGTTGCCTCATTGGAATTTATAACATCTAAGGAAAAGTAAGCAGGTGTGAGGCCCTCAGTGGGTCCTATTGTTAGGATAATGTCTTTCACAAGTGTTAAATCATATATAGGGAGAATCACTTCCTATTAATAGTAAAGTTTCTAAATGTGTAAGGCTCACAATTTTTGGTGAGAGAATTTCCTTCATATAGCACTTCCTAAAGATGTGAAAGAAGTCCCTTGTTTCCTACCCAGAAACTCCTGAAGTATGAGAGGACTGCCAATGCTTAATGAGAAATATATTTTATACCAGCAGTTTTCCTACAGATACCAATGCTTAATGAGAAATATATTTTCACCTATAGTTTTCCTACAGATACCAATGCTTAATGAGAAATATATTTTCACCTGTAGTTTTCCTACAGATACCAATGCTTAATGAGAAATATATTTTACACCTGTAGTTTTCCTACAGATACCAATGCTTAATGAGAAATATATTTTACACCAGCAGTTTTCCTACAGATACCAATGCTTAATGAGAAATATATTTTATACCAGCAGTTTTCCTACAGATACCAATGCTTAATGAGAAATATATTTTATACCAGCAGTTTTCCTACAGATACCAATGCTTAATGAGAAATTAATTTTATACCAGCAGTTTTCCTACAGATACCAATGCTTAATGAGAAATATATTTTATACCTGTAGTTTTCCTACAGATACCAATGCTTAATGAGAAATATCTTTTACACCTGTAGTTTTCCTACAGATACCAATGCTTAATGAGAAATATATTTTACACCTGTAGTTTTCCTACAGATACCAATGCTTAATGAGAAATATATTTTATACCAGCAGTTTTCCTACAGATACCAATGCTTAATGAGAAATATATTTTATACCTGTAGTTTTTCTACAGATACCAATGCTTAATGAGAAATATATTTTATACCAGCAGTTTTCCTACAGATACCAATGCTTAATGAGAAATTAATTTTATACCAGCAGTTTTCCTACAGATACCAATGCTTAATGAGAAATATATTTTATACCTGTAGTTTTCCTACAGATACCAATGCTTAATGAGAAATATCTTTTACACCTGTAGTTTTCCTACAGATACCAATGCTTAATGAGAAATATATTTTACACCTGTAGTTTTCCTACAGATAATGTGAATTAAGGCCCTCATTTGGCTTGGTAAGAAATACTTCATTCAAATATAACTAAGTTAACTCCTGAAACAGGAGAGGGCCACCAATGCTCTTTGAGAAATATTTCCTACCTAATAATTCCTATGGAGTGTGAGAGTAGTGGATTGCTCAATCCTACGTTGTAGGTCCTAGAGTGTGTGTTCCACAGATCTACCACATGGAGGGGTGTGAAAGCTCTACTAAGATATGTAGGGCAGATTACCTCACTGCTCCAACATTGTTTTATTTTCATCAAAATCTGACATGTTTCTTATTCTCATGAAAGTGTGTATGGACTGGCTGTAATGCTGTGGACTATTTCCTTGTATATAAGAGAGAGCACAGCTATATTTCTACATACTTGTGTATATTCTGATCCACTGGATATAAAGATAGAGTGTTTTCATGGGATTCTGGAGAATTGTTACATTGGATAAGGAACAACATTATACTGGAGTTAAAATCCTGGTAAGGAGTGATATTATTACATTAAATGATAAATAACGGTGTATTTTTAATATATATATATGGTGGAATTGTTATAGACTGAAGTTGTGTTAAATTTTAGTCGTAATACCGCTTTGAAAAGGACTTTCAACAAATACTTACATATCTGAAGTGACTGAATTTACATCTTTGACAAAATAACTAGTGTGCATTTCTTACTGTCTTTTCCAATATATGTAATAAACTGCATTTTTCTGGTAATAATCCAATCCAGCTATATATTGCTGTTTAGTTAAATTCCAAATACTCTTCATCCATTAGTATAATCTTTGCCATTGAGCCAAAGAGATGAAATATCAACTAACTTATTGCAGGATTAATTAATGACATAAATTTAGTAGGGTCTGAAATAAGGCTATGTAGTCTCAAATCTCTGAAATAAACAAAGTCTCAGTTCTCTGAAATAAGGCCACTTAGTCTCAATTCTCTGAAATAAGACAAAGTTCTCTGAAATAAGGCCACTGAGTCTCAGTTCTCTGAAATAAGACAAAGTCTCAATTCTCTAAAATAAGGCCACTGAGTCTCAGTTCTCTGAAATAAGGCCACTTAGTCTCAATTCTCTGAAATAAGACAAAGTTCTCTGAAATAAGGCCACTGAGTCTCAGTTCTCTGAAATAAGACAAAGTCTCAATTCTCTAAAATAAGGCCACTGAGTCTCAGTTCTCTGAAATAAGACAAAGTCTCAATTCTCTAAAATAAGGCCACTGAGTCTCAGTTCTCTGAAATAAGGCCACTTAGTCTCAATTCTCTGAAATAAGACAAAGTTCTCTGAAATAAGGCCACTGAGTCTCAGTTCTCTGAAATAAGACAAAGTCTCAATTCTCTAAAATAAGGCCACTGAGTCTCAGTTCTCTGAAATAAGGCCACTTAGTCTCAATTCTCTGAAATAAGACAAAGTTCTCTGAAATAAGGCCACTGAGTCTCAGTTCTCTGAAATAAGACAAAGTCTCAATTCTCTAAAATAAGGCCACTGAGTCCCAGTTCTCTGAAATAAGACAAAGTCTCAATTCTCTAAAATAAGGCCACTGAGTCTCAGTTCTCTGAAATAAGACAAAGTCTCAATTCTCTAAAATAAGGCCACTGAGTCTCAGTTCTCTGAAATAAGGCCACTTAGTCTCAATTCTCTGAAATAAGACAAAGTTCTCTAAAATAAGGCCACTGAGTCTCAGTTCTCTGAAATAAGACAAAGTCTCAATTCTCTAAAATAAGGCCACTGAGTCTCAGTTCTCTGAAATAAGACAAAGTCTCAATTCTCTAAAATAAGGCCACTGAGTCTCAGTTCTCTGAAATAAGGCCACTTAGTCTCAATTCTCTGAAATAAGACAAAGTTCTCTGAAATAAGGCCACTGAGTCTCAGTTCTCTGAAATAAGACAAAGTCTCAATTCTCTAGAATAAGGCCACTGAGTCTCAGTTCTCTGAAATAAGTCCACTTAGTCTCAATTCTCTAAAATAAGGCCACTGAGTCTCAGTTCTCTGAAATAAGGCCACTTAGTCTCAATTCTCTGAAATGAGGTCATTTAGTCACAATTCTCTGAAATAAGGTCATTTAGTCACAATTCTCTGAAATAAGGCCACTTAGTCTTAATTCTCTGAAATAAGACAAAGTTTTAGTTTTCTGAAATAAGGCCAAATATCCACTCTATAGGCAGATAACAAAATACTGATGATGAGAAATCATTCAAGCCAATGTCCATACAGAACTGCATGAAACCAACCACATTTCCCTATCATTATACCAAGATAGTATCACGATCAGCAAAAAATGATCCCATCAAAAAGGTCAGTATCCTCTCTTTAGATTAATAGCATGGTTTATAAGGATGTTTAGCAAAGTGTTCAAACAAGCCAGCAACAAGGCAGAGCTGAAACTATATTGATGTTGCTATACTATATCAAATTATTGTACATTATTGCTTCAACTTGGCTTGCTTAAATGATTTTATGAAAACTGAGTTCATTGTAACTGTTGGCTGTATATTTAAGTATCTATTTACCAAACTCTATATACATTTTTCAGGCAAAATTATAAGATGTATATATGAAGATTTTACATTTTAGTTTCTTTTTCCTGGGTTATTTTCTATATTATGACACCAATGTTTCAGTAGGCACTCTACTTCACATACCATTGATAAATAGTCCCTGAGCTGTATCTGTCAGGATTTATGTGTGGTAGCACCTGGCCAGTATTTGTGACTGCTGAAGAGCACTCCAGATAGATGTTTGTAGATAGAGATTTTAAGTGTAAATTGTGATGATGTATGTGTTAGTCTTGTATGTCCTCTGTGCTGTAGACTAAAGAATCACATCACTTTGTATAAACTGCCAGTGAGTTCATACTGCTGTGTGTCATCAACATTTAAATATAAAGTTATCATGAAAACAAGACATCTGACCTTCAGTTGAAAATGAAAAATTGTCATTTATGATTTTCAAACTGTCATTTATAATTTTATAACTGTTAAAAACTGCACAAACTTCTTCGATTAGATTTATTAATATGATGAATACTGAAACCACGTAAGTGATTTCAGAAGTTTTTTTTTTTTCTGTTCTCACAGTGAAAATCTCTGTAATTCTTATACCTTATCCTATGAAACCTTTCAATAATTATAGTGCTAACCTGTTCTGTAAAATGTTCCTACACCGTATCCAATGTTCTTTAAGATTTTCCGACATCGTATGCAGCATTCTATAAAACTTTTCCACATCATATGCAGTTTTCTATAAAACTTTCCCACACCATATGCAGTATTCTGTAAAATTTTCCCTCAATATATGCAGTGTTCTGTAAAACTTTCACTCACTATATGCAATATTCTATAAAACTTTTCCACACCATATGCAGTATTCTGTAACATTTTCCCTCACTATAGGCAGTGTTCTGTAAAACTTTCCCACATCATATGCAGTATTCTGTAAAACTTTCCCACACCATATGCAGTATTCTGTAAAATTTTCCATCACTGTATGCAGTGTTCTTTAACATTTTCCCTCACTATATGCAATATTCTGTAAAATTGTCTAACAACTGTAAATCTTTGTGAAAATATTGACGTCCTAAATAAGGTTAGTTTTCTGTGACGTCTTAACTTTTGAAACTCTCTAACACTATTCCTGATGCAGCTGTTAAATATAGAAATAAAACCTTTTGGTGAAAACGATGTGTTGATGAATATAGTAGAATTTAGTGGAAAATCAAATATTGGCTCAAATCCAAACTTATTAATACCAAGTTTACCTCACTAATGAGCATGCCCACAGAATAATTGGCTTATGTAAAAGAATTATTTTATCATTTCGATAAAAACATCTTTTAGTTGCCTCGGAAAAAAGCACAAGAATCATCTATTTTTATATGACTTTTCTGTCAAAGTATAGTGGATGTGAAGAAATTAAATCCTTTACAGGGAGAATGTTAGCAAAATTAAACAGGTGCTCCTCTCATTATGTATAAACACTTAATTGGTGAAACATGTTTGATAGTGTTATAGTGATCAGGTAGATATTTCACGACTCTAAGTTACTGGAGTTTGTACCCACGAAACAGCTGTCAGATGAAGTTCTTTAAGATTTCAGATTTTCTTCTCAGATGGACATGCAGTAGTGAGTGATTTTTTTTATTTTAGAAAGAAGGCTCGGTTACAATTATAGGGAAAGCTGTTTACTGGAAGCTGGCCTCTTTACTTAAAGCAAGAAGGTGTTCTTTATATCTTATATAATACTCTCCATAATTTTGATATGTTGAGGCATTTCTGTAGAGAATACGTTACCAGTGTTTTAAAATTGAAGCTGTTTAAGATTTGGCCAGGGTGAAGAAAGACAAAAGTGGAGAGCTGAAATGTAACATATATTTTAAGACATTGACCATGTATTTTATTTATCTTGTAACATTTATTGAAAATTCATACTATTTAAACTTGCATGGTCAATCTGTCCCATCCTGTCTCATTGTGTCCTATTCTGTCTCATTGTGTTCCATCCTTTCTCATTGTGTCCCAACCTGTCACATTATGTCCCATCCTGTCTCAATCTGTCCCATCCTGTCTCATTGTGTCCCATCCTTTCTCATTGTGTTCCATCCTGTCTCAAGTCTCAATCTGTCCCATCATGTCTCATTTTGTCCCATCATGTCTCATTGTGCCCCATCCTGTCTCATTGTGTCCCATCCTGTCTCATTGTGTCCCATCCTGTCTCATTCTGTTTCATCCTGTCTCATTGTGCCCCATCCTGTCTCAATCTGTTCCATCCTGTCTCATTGTGTCCCACGCTGTCTCATTCTGTCCCATCCTATCTCATTGTGTCCCCTACCTCACACCACTACAAGCTGTGTCCTGTATCAGTGTCAACACTCTGCCTACTTAATGGGTACTGCATAAGCAACAGTATAACAAAGTGAATAACAGTCTTCATTTTTGGTCTGGTCTGCTTGCTATTGAATTTGAGGGGCTTTAAAAAAAAAGCGACGATTGTTAATGCAGTCTATTAAAATATTAGCCTATGTAATCTGGCCGCTCACTTCCCATGGCAGTTTGTGGTTCTAACAATGATGAGACAGAGAAAGGTCGCAATAGGTGCTATCTTGGTCGAGTCCTTGGGCAAGACACTGTTTACCCCAATGGCTTTGGATGACATGTGACGGTCCTCTCATAAGTGTTTCAGTTAGGTAGTCATCAACTATTACAAGGAGACCCACCTCAGGAGCATGCTTTGATAAAGGACTATCTGTCTGTTCTAATGAATGACATTGACCTACTTTCAAGGTCATGAATGTAATGTGTGAATTTTTTTTATATTTTTATCCGAGAAGTCCAAGGACATGTTAAATCTCTAAATTGATCAGATATGGCAGGCTGAACACTCTTGAGTTCCAGACATGATGATTGAATGATCGGAAACAGATGAAGATCTCCAACTAATATCTCTTGTTAGCTTAGGGCAATCTAGCTGTGATAATGAATTGTTTGATCTGAATATTTAATCCGAGATCTTACCTAGGCTCTGTGACCAAACCACCATTAAGACATAATCACATCATTTACTAGATAATGTCTTTTTATCTAATTCCACACTTATTAGTCCCTCAATGGGAATCAAAGATCAGACGGTAGTTTTTTTTATCCCTCTATCCATCATTTCACTATCTTGTCTGCGCTCTAGCCTAGTAAACACTTCTCATCACAGAAACTTTTTACCGGGGCATGGGTTCACTTAGTGAGAGGGCGTATCATGTGTATCGAAAGTAGTCCACTCTGACCTACATTTTGACCTTTGACCTTCATCAAAGAAAAATTTGTCAGGGCTTTGTCATCTAAACCAGTAGTCACTTGAACTTCATACTATGGTTGTGAGTTTTCCTTGGTTGGGTAATGTCAAAAGTAGGTCACTCTGACCTACATTTTGACTTTTGACCTACATCAAAGAAAAAGTTTGTGTGGACTCAATCTTCTTACCACTCTTTGTCACTGGAACTTCTTATTTGGAAAACTGGTTCTATTGCAGTGCATTCATAGCATATAATTTCACATTCAATAGGGGACTGTAATTGTTTTTCAGAAAATATGAAGAAGTAAAAGTCGTATGAAAACTGCCGTTGCAGATTTCCGGAATATTTTTAAGGGTACTTCATTTTCAGGTGACATTATTGAAGCTAATTTATTTACATGATTTTTTTTGGACAGAAAAACAAATTAAGATATCATGAAATACTCATGGCTATTTATTAAAATTTTTAAAGCATATGGCTGTAAATTAATATTCTTAGATTTTGTTTAGAAACTTGTCATGAAATATTTAAATTAACTATAATTGTTCCACATGGTGAGACTAGCCACTATAAATGCCTATGAGTTTATGTTAACATTGAATCACATGATGGGCATTACAGGCACATTAGACCTCTTGTTTTGGTGTATATCATATTTATCACTTGAACCAGTGACTAAGTAATCCATTATAGGCCCAATAGATCACAACATTAGAACAAAATGAAGCCAAAAATCAGAATGAAAATCTGAAATTTTTGTTTGTTTTCCAGCAAAAAACTCGGCATATAATGCTGGCAGTGTTATCAAGCATGTTATATGTACAATATATAGCCAATTGCCAATTCAAACATCCAGGTAATCGACCACCACTAGACCTCAGGTCTTCTTGGCAAGAGAGAGACTTATATCTAGTCTCCTTGGTTAAGTTGAAACCAAGAGAGAGACATATATCTTTTCTCTGTAGTTCAGTTGAAACCAAAAGTGCATCAGCTATGGTTGATTATTTATAAATAATTATTAAAAGGGCTATTCACTTGTGTGTCTTCTTTTGTACAATCTATATGATAGCAGGTGGTAGACACTGCTGGTGGACTTTTAAGTCCCTGAGGTTTACTGTAACCTGCACACCATGTTTTTAATTCATTTGAATAGAGGCATGGTTCAGAATATATACATGTACTTGATGCTGTTCTAAGATTACCCAATGTATGAAAATTACAAAATTTATTTAATTATGGGTTACTGGGGCTGCTGTATCCCCTCCCCACACAACCCCTCCCCACACAACCCCTCCCCCTCCCCACTCAACCCCTCCCCCCTCCCCCCTCCCCCCTCCCCCCACAACTCATCTAATATTTTCCTCCTTTTTTGATCACTTTGGATTTTCCTTAGTTGCCTCCTATGCAAAGCAATTTAGGCCCTTAGCATCACTGATGAGCACTATAAGGACGATATAGTTGTATGATGCAGTTTAATTCATTGTTTGATTTGACGGTATCTAACTCTTAATAAAAAGTGCTGTTCACTAGTGTGTCTTTTTGTACAATCCTTCACTGTACCTGTCTGATCTTTTATGTGATTATACTAATCATTAAATGTACAATAAAATCCATAGTGAATTTAATGTCTTGAAATAAAACTTGTGAAATTACAGACATAGATCACGCTCAATGGCAATGATTATATATACTCAGATCTTCAGTAAGGCTGTGATAATTGAGAAATATTTTTTTTCTGAATTTCAAATTGTGTTTAATGGCTTACAGTGGCAGCATTCATTGCTACATTAAATCTGCATAACTGCTGATAAAAATTTTCTTATTTTATTTTGGTGAAATAACTGCTTGCAAATATGAAATTAGAAGGTGCTTTGGTCTTAATACATGAGCACAGAAATTAGAAGATCATTTGGTCTCTCAGTACATGAACACAGAGGTTATAAGATCATTTGGTCTCTCAGTACATGAACACAGAAATTAGAAGATCATTTGGTCTCTCAGTACATGAACACAGAAATTAGAAGATCATTTGGTCTCTCAAAACATGAACACAGAGATTAGAAGATCATTTGGTCTCTCAGTACATGAACACAGAAATTAGAAGATCATTTGGTCTCTCAAAACATGAACACAGAGATTAGAAGATCATTTGGTCTCTCAGTACATGAACACAGAAATTAGAAGATCATTTGGTCTCTCAAAACATGAACACAGAGATTAGAAGATCATTTGGTCTCTCAGTACATGAACACAGAAATTAGAAGATCATTTGGTCTCTCAAAACATGAACACTGAGATTAGAAGATCATTTGGTCTCTCAGTACATGAACACAGAAATTAGAAGATCATTTGGTCTCTCAAAACATGAACACAGAGATTAGAAGATCATTTGGTCTCTCAGTACATGAGCACAGAAATTAGAAGATATTTTTGTCTTGTCATACATAGGTCCTTCTTAAGATTATCTGAATTTAAAGTGCAGACTCCTTAAGCTTGTCAAGTTCCTTCAAGGCTTCCTGTCCAGAGTTTTCATTATCTATTTTATTCTTAAGGAAGTCATATATACAGTTGTGGTAATGCACAATGCCCCATAAACTTGGTGTGCACATTGTGCATACATCGTGCAGACACAACCATGATACTGCATCATGTGCACAGCTGTGTGATAGGATTGTTGGCACAGCTGTGTGATAGGATTGTTGGCACAGCTGTGTGATAGGATTGTTGGCACAGCTGTGTGAAAGGATTGCACATTTTGTGCAATTTGGTAAAAATGGTTGGCTTTTATTAGGGATTAAAAATTAAACGAAAATTTGTGAAGTTATTACTAAATAGCAATCACATGAACGTTACAATTGATGGGCGATTATAAAAGTTATTTTTAATTCAAAAGATTTTGAAATATCACTGGACCTGCATTAATTAGTCTTATTGTATATAGTTTCACACCTCAGAAGGTGGTGAGTATAGTGGTGCCTTGGGCAATGAGTGTTTACCTGAATACGGGTATATACTTGATAGGTCTGGATCTATATCGGTCGCTCATGTAAAGATACAATACTTTAGATTTAACTTTGGATTTTTTTTTGTTTACAAAATGTTCGAAAATTGAGAGTAATGAAAGTAGCAGAAATAATGAAAATTGAATTTCCATTCTGACGGTATGCTGTGACATACAGAGACATCCATTTCATGTTGACATATATTTTGTATATAAAATGTGTGTCCGTACACTAAATGTCAAACCTATTTATCAATGGCTTAATTAGGAAATAGACATAGTTGTGTTATTTATTTGGAAAAAAAGTAAACCCTTTTCCATACATATTTATAAGTCATTTCTAAAGTTATATCAACCCCAATAGAATCACACATTTGTGGACAAATGTGCGATAGCTTATTTCCTCCTTTTTTCCTATGGTGCGAACATCGTACATACATCATGCAGACATCACGCGCACATCACACGCTGTGTGATGTTGTGCGACCCCACTACTGTAAGAACCATACACTATACATACAGAGTTCCATATACTGTACATACAGAGTTCCATACACTATACATACAGAGTTACCTACATTATACACACAGAGTTACATACACCATACACACAGAGTTACATACACTATACATACAGAGTTACATACACTTTACACACATAGTTACATAAACTATACATACAGAGTTCCATATACTGTACATACAGAGTTCCATACACTATACATACAGAGTTACCTACATTATACACACAGAGTTACATACACTATACACACAGAGTTACATACACTATACATACAGAGTTACATACACTTTACACACATAGTTACATAAACTATACATACAGAGTTCCATACACTGTACATACAGAGTTACATACACTTTACACACATAGTTACATAAACTATACATACAGAGTTCCATACACTGTACATACAGAGTTCCATACACTGTACATACAGAGTTACATACACTATACACATAGAGTTACATACACTATACATACAGAGTTCCATACACTATACACACAGAGTTACATACACTGTACATACAGAGTTACATACACTATACACATAGAGTTACATACACTATACATACAGAGTTCCATACACTATACACACAGAGTTACATACACTGTACATACAGAGTACCATACACTGTACACACAGAGTTACACACACTTTACACACAAAGTTCCATACACTATACATACAGAGTTCCATACACTATACATACAGAGTTACCTACATTATACACACAGAGTTACATACACTATACACACAGAGTTACATACACTATACATACAGAGTTACATACACTTTACACACATAGTTACATACACTTTACACACATAGTTACATAAACTATACATACAGAGTTCCATACACTATACATACAGAGTTACAGCCCTTTGAGCATACTTTACCAATGTAAAGAACATGTTGCTTCAGCAATGATTAATTGCCAATTGTCTAATGTTGGTCTTCAATGTGATACAATGGAATGAGTACAAAAACTTCATTTATTATAAATGTGACCCTATGTGTTACTTAATTTTAGTCTTAATATTTCAGTGAATGTAGAAGGAATTGGTGAACCATTTCCTGTTTCTTGGTAAACAGTAATACAGAGACTGCTTCAGCTTCATGTAGTTTTGATGTGATTCCAATGAATTTCCAGTAGTAGATAGTTGATCTTTGTAGAAGGAAGTTGCTAATGGATTCTTGTTTAATTTGTTAGGTATTATTATGTCAGGTATAATCAACTAAATTTTTACAGGGAGTTTATCTAAAGATAAAATAAACGACAGCAATTCTGTTCTAACATCATGACAGTAACAATATCCATCTTGAGATTACAGGTTGAATGTGTTTTGCCTGCTCAAATGTGATATAGATTTATTTTGACTTAACTAAAGACCAGGAAATATTTGCCAAAATTTTACAAGAATTTCTGTACTCTTGTACACAGATATAGTATTACATTAAGGCTTAGAAACATATCCTGTGTTTTTCCCCTCGAATATTCTAGTTAAATCATTATCTAGTTTCCGTCCACTCCCTGTTCTGTCAACTTCAATAAGCATTACATCAGCAGTGTAGACTAAAACATAATACCCTACACAGTGTGGGTAAGATTAACAAACAGATTGTTTAAGATACTGTAGTTCTGACTAGTAGATTTTGGTGTTCTCTGTACTGAAGAGCTGGTCTGATATTGAAATCTTTTTTCCCCTTGAGGTTGGGTTGGATGTTTATGTACTATTTATTTTGATTAAAATTCTGGTCATGTTTGATTTATTTATTAATTTTATTTTGTAGTATTGACTTACTTTTTAAGTTTCATGGTCCCAAGAGCAATTTAAAGTAATCATGAAGTGAAAGATATTCACCAAATTTCCCATTTAATTATAATTGTATGTAGTACTAATGTATCCATACAAGTTCTCTTTTTTTTTGAAAAACAAGTCGAGAGTTGTTTGATATGTACTAAATATACTTTACGGGTAAATTACAAAATGACGAGGTAAATATGATATTGTTCTCTTGTTTTAATGTTTACAGATTCATTGTTGACATCTTTGTCCCACAATGATTGTTGGTGAGTTGCTGGATCTTATGCTCTGACATGAAACAAAAGGAAATCAACAAAACATTAAACATCTCTCAAAGACACTACCTGTGGTCGTGACGTTTGACTTAAGTATACCTGTGAATTACCTGTAGTGGAGCCAAACTTCTCTGTTCTTCATACATATATTTCAGCTTACTAGAAGGTAAGTCATATTTTCTGCATAAAGTTATTTAACACTTTCTTTATGCTTTGCACCTTTCTTACAAGGTTTTTGAACTCAGAATTTATGTCCGTGCTCTAGAGAAAAAAAGGAAGAGAGATTACTCAGAATTTAGCACTGTGTTCTAAACAACAGAGAAGGGAGATTACTCAGAAATAAGTACATTGTTCTAAACAACAGAGAAGGGAGATTACTCAGAATTTATGTCAGTGCTCTAGAGAAAAAAAGGAAGAGAGATTACTCAGAATTTAGCACTGTGTTCTAAACAACAGAGAAGGGAGATTACTCAGAAATAAGTACATTGTTCTAAACAACAGAGAAGGGAGATTACTCAGAATTTATGTCAGTGCTCTAGATGAAAAAAGGAACATAAATTACTCAGAATTTAGTTCAGTGTTCTAAACAACAGGGAAGTGAGATTACTCAGAAAAAAGTACAGTGTTCTTAACAACAGGGAAACGAGATTACTCAGAATATAGTACTGTGCTCTAAACAACAGGGAAGGGAGATTATTCATAATTTAGTACTGTGTTTTAAACAATGGGAAAGGAAGATTACTCGGAATTTATGTCAGTGCTCTAGATAAAAAAAGGAAGAAAAATTACTCAGAATTGAATACAATGCTCTAATTAACAGGGAAGGGAGATTACTCATAATTTAGTACGGTGTTCTAAACAACAGAGAAGGGAGATTACTCAGAATTGAATATAGTGTTCTAATTAACAGGGAAAGGAAATTACTCAGAATTAAGATTAGTGCTCTAAACAACAGGGAAGGGAGATTACTCAGCATTAAGATTAGTGCTCTAAACAACAGGGAAGGGAGATTACTCAGAATTGAATACAGTGTTCTAATTAACTGAGAAGGGAAATTACTTAGAATTGAATACAATGTTCTAATTAACAGGGAAGGGAGATTACTCATAATTGAGTATGGTGATCTAAACAACAGAGAAGGGAGATTACTCAGAATTGAATATAGTGTTCTAATTAACTGGGAGGGGATATTACTCATAATTTAGTACGGTGTTCTAAACAACAGAGAAGGGAGATTACTCAGAATTGAGTATAGAGTTGTAAACAACAGGGAAGGGAGATTACTCAGAATTGAATACAGTGTTCTAATTAACTGGGAGGGGAGATTACTCATAATTTAGTACGGTGTTCTAAACAACAGAGAAGGGAGATTACTCAGAATTGAGTATAGAGTTGTAAACAACAGGGAAGGGAGATTACTCAGAATTGAATACAGTGTTCTAAATAACTGGGAGGGGAGATTACTCATAATTTAGTACGGTGTTCTAAACAACAGAGAAGGGAGATTACTTAGAATTGAATATAGTGTTCTTATTAACAGGGAAGGGAGATTACTCAGAATTAAGATTAGTGCTCGAAACAACAGAGAAGAGAGATTATTTATTATTGAGTACTGTGTTCTAAATAACCATGAAGGGAAATGTACGGAATTGAGTTCATTGTGCTTGACAAGAAAGAATTTGAAGTAAGGAGTATTAACAAGTTATATGCATGATGAGAAAATCTCATTCAGGTTACATAAGATGACTGTGGAATAGGATCAATATATATATATAGTTAGTTAGTTCTGTACAATACTTAAGACATGTTACTAGAGAAGGGCCTTTAATAGAAACCATTGTTCCCAGTTTACCTGATTCTGCTGCTCAGTACCAATGGACCGGAATGGATATAGAATCGTAATTTAAGCTCATGCACATCCAACATGAAGCTATTAATTTATAAAGCCAGAGGCAGTGGTAATCCTTTGCAATTAATACAGATCTCACATATTTATAAATAGTAACACAGATGTGCTGTGTGAAATAGCTGAAGGAACTAGTATTCTTTACTGTCAGTCTACTTGGTGATAAGAAAGAAATAGAAATACATCTCAGATTTTTGGACTTGGATACAAACTACTTGTGTTTTGATAATGAAATCTCCTAAACCTGACTAGAGTTACTAGACTTGGCAGAGCTCTTTGAGACTATCACATTAAGTATTTGATTAAAATTTATCTATATTTCAGGGGAACGAATGAAAACTATGTCTCTGCATTTTTACTATGGTGCAATTCTTTGCAATAAGAAGTGATGTTCCTTCTTTGAATCTAGTGGGTTGGAGTTAAAAAGAGTTATCTGTTGCCAATAAGTGGCGAGATTTTGGGTCCAATGACAAGAGAATAGCAGTTAAATATGTCAGAAAGCATACCTGATTCAGTTAGGGGTTTCCTGATTTTCACTCCCCAACTCTGCCTTCTGATGGTGTGGATCAAAATTGTTGTAATCTCTCGATTTCAGATATCCTGTTAGGTATCATAAGTAACCTTGCTATGTTTGTCAAATTGTTAAGGCTGACCACCTGGCCACGTAATCAATAGCTAGGTGAGTTCACTGCCCAATTATCTAATTAGTATCACCAACTCCAGTTAATATTAATTGACAGCGAGGCTTGAGAGCACACTTGTACACGACCAATTGTTCCGTACCTGATTAACGGTAGACCATTGGTCAGGACTCAGAAGTGGGCCCCGGTGAATGTGTAATCAAGATGAATTTTACTAATAGTTAAGTAGTTAGTACCATGTTTTTACTACCTATTCAGTCAACTAACAAATTCAAAAAGGAAATGGTTTGAAAAATGATCTTTATGATGTAACAATGTGCAAACATTCCTCAATCAATACCAATGATTTAACTACATCAGTCCTTAAAAGAAGTTGGCGTCATGAGTGAAAGATCAGATCAAAGAAATATTTCAGTCACTGAAAAGTTGACTAAAATTTCCAGCATGTTTGGTTCTCCACAAAAACCCAAATATAAAACTCTCTTAATGAAAGACCATCTGATTGCAATTGCAGAGGCTGTAAAGTAAAATTGACTGATTCTGAACTGAACTAAAGATTAATTGAAAATTTATCTCCTGCTTGTTATGCCTCTGATCCTGCCAGGACAATTATTAAATCTTCATTTATAGAATTTTATCTTGCTAAAAATGAACAAACAAAAAATAAAAAACAATATGATAATGTTATTATTATTGAACAACTATAACCAGTAAGTTTGAGGCATTTTTTTCTTGTCTACAAAGATGCCCAATGTTATGTCTAAAACTCACCCCATTTCTAAAATATCTTAATTATTACAATATTAACCAGAAATCCAGGTCAGAAAAATTTGTTATAGACATTTGTCCGAATCTTTGTTGTAGATCAGTAGGTATGGGGCAATATTTGATATTACAGACCTACAGGGGAAAGTCTTCATTCTCATCAATATCTGATATTACATACCTACAGAGAAAAGTCTTCCTTCTCATCAATATCTGATATTACAGACCTACGGGAAAGTCTTCATTCTTATCAATATTTGATATTACAGACCTACAGGGAAAAGTCTTCATTCTCATCAATATCTGATATTACAGACCTACAGGGACACGTCTTCACTCTCATCAATATCTGATATTACAGACCTACAGGGTAAAGTCTTCATTCTCATCAATATCTGATATTACAGACCTACAGGGACACGTCTTCACTCTCATCAATATCTGATATTACAGACCTACAGGGTAAAGTCTTCATTCTCATCAATATCTGATATTACAGACCTACAGGGACACGTCTTCACTCTCATCAATATCTGATATTACAGACCTACAGGGTAAAGTCTTCATTCTCATCAATATCTGATATTACAGACCTACAGGGACACGTCTTCACTCTCATCAATATCTGATATTACAGACCTACAGGGCAAAGTCTTCATTCTCATCAATATCTGATATTACAGACCTACAGGGGAAAGTCTTCATTCTCATCAATATCTGATATTACAGACCTACAGGGTAAAGTCTTCATTCTCATCAATATCTGATATTACAGACCTACAGGGGAAAGTCTTCATTCTCATCAATATCAGATATTACAGACCTACAGGGGAAATCTTCATTTTCATTCAGTGAGTCAGCACCTTCATACACCATGTATCCATGTATACTAAGTATATTATACATGACATCCAAGGAAAGCACATTCTTTATGATCAGAGCTGAAAGAAATTTTCTTCTCTAAAACCTTTTACACACAAACATCATGTAAAGCTTCAAAGTTCTGTTTCCATGATACATGTATCGAGGTTGATAAAAAACAGAACGAAGTTGGGAATTAATGGTTTTGCCAACTGGGAATCAGAAATATACAATATTGTTTGTTCATTTCCTGAAAACTGATGTTTATCTCACGAGAACCTTTAACACTGTAGAACAGGATTGGATCAATGTTTAGCATTTTTTAATCTAATGGCCTCACAAGGCATCTCACTTTCATCAGGCCAATCTGTCTGTCTACAAACTGGGACATTTCAGATAACTGCATGGTAACAACCCCCACCCACCAACAAACACACACACACACACACGCGCACGCTCACACACACACACACAAACACACACACGCACGCACGCACACACACGCACACCCTCACACACACACACATGCACACACGCTCACACACACACGCACGCATGCACGCACACACACACACACACACACACGCACACACACACCCGCACGCATGCATGCACACACACACACACGCACACACACACACACACGCACACACTCACACACACATATACACACACAAAATGAAAAAAAAAAAACAATTTCTTTGTTAAAAAAAGGTTTGTTTTTTATAAAATTTCAGTCTCCGACATACAACATATATGTTTACATTGTGTTCCATACTATATACTACATTGCTTTGGTTAGTTTCATATTAGCTTATGTCATCTTTGAGAATTTATGTTGTAAAATTTATTTGTTCACTTAGCCAAAAACACCATTAATTATCTATAATAGAAAATCATGTCACTTAAGTGTCAAGACAAAATGAAAGGAAAGAGAAAATGAAGTAAAGAAGAGAAGAAAAAAACCTTAAAAAGATATAAAAATTGTACCATGGTGGGATGACATCTCGGAGATCCAACTCTCTTCAATCTAAATTTTAGTGTCAGTTGTAAAAGTCAGTGTTTCTAAAGTAGCCTTTTTTATCTCTTTTTCTTTTCATTTCTTTTGATGAGAGAATCTATTGAAGTGACTGCCTGTGTATAAACACACAGACACAATTCAAACCTTGGCAATAGCTTTTTTAGTGTAGTCATTTGTCCGCTGAATTGGGCTGTCCTTTGAGGAACAGGGCTCAGGAATTTTTCTTTTTTTTTTCTTTTTCTTTACTTGGAAAGGGGAGTGAATTCTCTGTTACACAACGCCTTGTTATTAACTTGTTGGCTGAATCATGGTATATTTCTTTGTCCACACAGACATGTAACTGTCTGTTAGTGTGATGTAACCTCTCTGTCTCAATCCAAATCACAGGATGGTGGTGTACTTAAAGGTCATCAGCCATATGTGATTGCTGCAAGATAAAATCGGATACATATATATGTTATATATATGTTTTAGATCTCTAGGCATTGATAATTATTATCCCAATTTACATGTATATATATTATTAATCAAATTTACATTTAAAAATATTCAAGAAAATTGCATGTTTTTCCTTTATTTCAGATAAAGCTACATGTAATAGATATTTTATCATGTATAATGTCTTACTCTTATGCGGAAAGCATTTTGATATACAGCCTAAATTCAATAATTATTCAATATTCATTTTACTATTGGTATTGTCATATCATAAAATATTTTGTATGTATTCCTTGGTCTGCCAGTCTATCATGTACATATTTTTTCTCACAACAACTGCACAAGGGATCATCTAGAAGCTTTATCAGGAAATTATAAGGCCCCTTGAAATTAGGTTTTTCAAGATGGCCCCGAATGGACGTGTTGGATATTGACGTTTGAGTTTAATAGTATCATTATTTATGAAGAACTTCACTGTGTCTCTTGAAACATGATATTCAAAATGGCACCATTTTGAAATTTTGACAATGCATGTTTAATGGAGGTTATTAGATGGTGGAAACCAGGTAGATCATTTGATTGGTTGGTTATAAAGGGTTACCATCTCCTTGACTCTTCTTATGTCTAGGCGTTGTCTCACTGAAGAACGTCAGTGTTCTGGTGACGTGTCTCCTGATTGATTAGTTAGTAACAAGTTTTCTGTCTCCATGACGTATCTTATGGCTAGGCGTTGTCTCACTGAAGAACGTCAGTGTTGTGGTGACGTGTCTCCTGATTGGTTAGTTAGTAACAAGTTTTCTGTCTCCATTACGTATCTTATATCTAGGCGTTGTCTCACTGAAGAACGTCAGTGTTCTAGCGACGTGTCTCTTGATTGGTTGGTTGGTTAGTTAGTAACAAGTTTTCTGTCTCCATGATGTATCTTATATTGAGACGTTGTCTCACTGAAGAACGTCAGTGTTGTGGTGACGTGTCTCCTGATTCCTTGGTTGGTTAGTTAGTTACAAGTTTTCTGTCTCCATGACGTATCTTATATTGAGACGTTGTCTCACTGAAGAACATTAGTATTCTGGCAACGTGTTTCCTGAATCTTGTTCACTGGGGCTAACCAGCTTATGCTATTGTCCTTCAATTATTAATAGATTTACAGTCGTTTAATTTTGTGGAGCGAATATTTTTCATGGTTTCGTCTAGAACAAAGAATTAAAATTATCCATATGCATACAGGTATGTAAAAATATTTAACTTGATTTTCATTCACTATAAAATATTTGTTGGGTATAAATGGTGCTCTTTATACGTATATAATCCCTGTAAATATCACCAACTGTACAGTGAGCTTTAACTCCAGACAGAATTTCTGTTTTTGGCCCCCGATTTTATTGGTGGCTCTGTATAAGCATTGTAATCATTTTTAAGAGACTGGCGAGATAGAATATCATATGAATTAAATACAATAATAAATTGTTTTCAGAAAGTATGCACTGTTTATAGATACATGTAATGAAAGTGAAAATTGATAAGGTTTTTACCAATTTTACATAGATTAATGATTTTGCCAAAAACAAAAACATTGATGTTGATGTTGCTGGACTAAAATGAATGTGTAACTGGAATGACATTTAGGGAATGTTTCTCAATCTGTCTCCTTGACGTTAAAGATAAATCAACACGCACACAAAAAAATGTTTACATTAGCAAAACCCAAATGTTGTCACCAAAGTATTTTATTTATAAATATTTATAAACGTAACAACATTTTAAAAAATTTTGGAAATAAATCAACAGAAAAAAGTTAAAGGGATGAATCATATACGGAGATCTGTATGTTATAAAGTTTCTGGTACAGAAGTCAGTTACTACAGGTGTCTACAGGTAATTATTAAAGGTTCTGTTTGTAAATACAGCAATGTAACCAATGTCTCACATATTAATACTGCTAATTGATCTCAATTCATTAATTGCTAATTCATGTTTTGATTTTAATGATAACTTTGTTAATTACTTAATTTGTCAGCCTTAATTAGATTTGTACATCATATACTAACCCTACACGTGTGATCTAAATGGGTATTTACATACATTCTTGATGATATACCTACTGTTCATGCATGTAATGGTGATCTAGCAAAATTTTGTGTTGACTCTTGGTGTAATCTAGGTTGATAGTTTAAACAGACTGTTTCAATTTACTGAAAATGATATGTGAAAAATTTATATTTTCCTTCTTAAAAACTTGATAATATGTGGCCCTTCATTATGTTTGGTCCTTCATTATACTTGGACCTTCATTATACTTGGACCTTGATCATAATTGGACCTTGATTATATTGGCCCTTGATCATAATTGGTCCTTGTTTATACTTGGTCCTTTATCTTATTTGGTCCATTATCATACTTGGTCCTTGATTATACTTGGTCCTTTATCATATTTGGTCCTTCATTATACTTGGTCCTTGATCATAATTGGACCTTGATTATACTTGGACCTTGATTATACTTGGTCCTCGTTTATACTTGGTCCTTCATTATACTGCGTCCTCAGTTATATTAAGCAATGTTGAGATACAATGATTCTTAAATACATTCTGTATAACAACTTGTAGGATAATTTTAGAAAATTGTGTTTATTATTTGTCACATTTTATAAATACTGATAGCCCTGGTCACAGTGACATTTAGCACAGTGTGGGTACAGTGGACAGCCATAGCTCCCCCTCAGGCATGGTAAACAAATATTTCAGATTTGACAACTCTGTCAAACATTTGTCAACATTATAGTGTTACTAGTCATGTTCAATGCAGAAACTCTTTTTAAAAGGTCACGTGAAGGGAGTTGCACACACACTTATGTTTTTACAAGGATTTTTTGTAACATGGACTATTTATATTCACATTGGAGGAACTGCGCACACAAGTTAATTTTGCAAAGAGTGAGGAAAGTAAATTTTCAGAGAAGCTCAATTTGTTATACAAAGCATGTCTCTGGTCAACATCAGTTACAGATTGTGTATATAAACTTTTGTTTATTTTACAATTGTGAAACAAGTTTATTTCAACTTTTACTAATCATGCATTCTTGTTGGCCTGGATGTAAGCATGTGAGGGAGAACACCAGAGTACCTGGGGAAAGTCCACATCGTTTGGTAGGTCACTCCTTACATTTTACATCTGTTTCAGAATCAAACCTTGACAGCTATGTGAAAGGAAAGTGTGTTACCACTGGTCCACCTAATTACCTTGTAACAAAATGTGTCATGTGACACCTGTTATTTGAGGCTTGTGACGCTTGTTGTCTGGGGTCATTGACACCTGTTGTCTGTGGTCAGTGACACCTGTTGTTTGGGGATATTGACATCTGTTATCTGGGATCCTTGACACCTGTTGCCTGTGGTCAGTGACATCTGTTGTCTGGGGTCAATGATAGCTGTTATCCGTAGCATTTACACCTGTTGTCTGGGGTCAGAGATACCTGTTGTCTAGGGATATTGACACCTGTTTTCTGGGGTCATTGACAGCTGTTATCTTGGGTCACTGGCACCTGTTGTCTGGAAATATGAACACCTGTTATCTGGGGTCAATGACACCTGTTATCTGTGGCATTGACACCTTATGTCTGGTGTCAGTGATACCTGGTGACTGGGGCCAGTGACACCTATTAGCTTCAGTCATTGACACTTGTTGTTTGGATATATTAACACCTGTTGTCTGGTGATATAGACACCTGTTGTCTGGTGTCAGTGATACCTGTTGACTGGGGCCAGTGACACCTATTGGCTTCAGTCATTGACACTTGTTGTTTGGATATATTAACACCTGTTGTCTGGTGATATAGACACCTGTTGTCTGGTGTCAGTGATACCTGTTGACTGGGGCCAGTGACACCTATTGGCTTCAGTCATTGACACTTGTTGTTTGGATATATTAACACCTGTTGTCTGGTGATATAGACACCTGTTGTCTGGTGTCAGTGATACCTGTTGACTGGGGCCAGTGACACCTATTGGCTTCAGTCATTGACACTTGTTGTCTGGCTTGACCTCCCTTGAGGGGTTCTCTTCAAATTTCACACACTTATAAAATATTCTGAACAGGCTGTGTTTCAGAGTGTTGGGTCAAGGTCAGCATCTATAGCAAGGTTGCTACTACTATTTTTAGAATTCAATTTAAGGGATTTCATCAAACTTCACGCACAAAGCACTGGAATATCTTGAAAAAGCTATAGTCTCGGGATTGTTGGGTCAAGGTGAAGGTCATTGTTACTATTTTTAGAAAATCTGTATCAGTGCCCCAGCTGCTTCATTCATAAAGACAGGTTCACATATACTTGAAATTGACAATAACACATTAATACACATTGATGATGAAACTTTATTGTTAGATTTTCTACTTATTGGTTGCATTGTTACAGTAAAATATGTTACAGACTAATGGAAAACTTTCTTTTCCAAATTAATACCAAACAGCACCATCTTTATAAATCATCAGAGTGTTACAGTTTGTGGGAGGTAGAAGGGGGGGAAGACTTGTACAGCTTTATCAGTATGCTTGTTTATGTTTAAACTACTAGATATATCGAAGAGCTTCTTCACTAGATAAATCAACATTTCCTTTGAACTTTAAACTGTTGATTTGGTTTTTACAAAAATAAAATCTTGACAGTCTGTTTTATTGCCTAATTTAAACTCCTCATTAATCTGGCTGTGTGATTCGCTCCGATCATGAAATGAACTAATTAAATTGTAGTATGTCACTTAGCTGTAATTGAATTAAATGGATAGAAAACATGGTTTGGAAAACATTTCATTACAGCTATTAATCAATTAGTATGGCATGCTTCTCCCCAGCTGTATCCTATCCCAATCACTCCTACAAATCTACAGCTTCATCCTCTGCAAGCTACTTTTAAAAAGGCTGGTAGTTTTTCTTAAAATACAGACTCAATTTGAGTCATAAATAAGAAATGAATGTGTTTTTTTTTTATATAGAAAAAATATTTTTCTAAAACTGTATAATGAGTTATATATTTCAGTTTACCTATAAGAGACTTAATCCAGTAGAATTTCTTTACTATTGGTTAAAGCTTAGGACATTTGTGAATCGGTGAACATATTTATTCTCGAAATCAAATGTCCATGGAAAATAATTTGTTTATATTTACATTTGCACAGAAATGCCACCATTATAACACATTTACCAGGGAAACATATGATGCAATCAATGTCATTCATGGATCGTTAGGAAGTTTTATTAGATATGTGATGGGCTTTATGTCCGCTATTATGACTCTTCCACATTTCAGCATAAGAGAAAAACAGGATAGTGAATAGAATTGGAAAAGCAGTGAGAGAAAATAAAAAGGTGGAGTAAAGGCATGGGATATAGATGGAGTTGACTGGTCTGGTGTTGTAGATATAGAAGTAAGGGGAGGGATAGAGATGGAGTTGACTGGTCTGGTGTTGTAGATATAGAAGTAAGGGGAGGGATAGAGATGGAGTTGACTGGTCTGGTGTTGTAGATATAGAAGTAAGGGGAGGGATAGAGATGGAGTTGACTGGTCTGGTGTTGTAGATATAGAAGTAAGGGGAGGGATAGAGATGGAGTTGACTGGTCTGGTGTTGTAGATATAGAAGTAAGGGGAGGGATAGAGATGGAGTTGACTGGTCTGGTGTTGTAGATATAGAAGTAAGGGGAGGGATAGAGATGGAGTTGACTGGTCTGGTGTTGTAGATATAGAAGTAAGGGGAGGGATAGAGATGGAGTTGACTGGTCTGGTGTTGTAGATATAGAAGTAAGGGGAGGGATAGAGATGGAGTTGACTGGCCTGGTGTTATAGATATAGAAGTAAGGGGAGGGAGAGAGATGGAGTTGACTGGTCTGGTGTTGTAGATATAGAAGTAAGGGGAGGGATAGAGATGGAGTTGACTGGTCTGATGTTGTAGATATAGAAGTAAGGGGAGGTATAGAGATGGAGTTGACTGGTCTGGTGTTGGAAATAGTGGGGATAGGGTAGACATGGTTTTGCTTGTTCTAGTGTTAAACAGGCATGTGAAATTTCTTCCAATAGGCAGAATTCTGGCATATCACCTCAAAAAATCAGTTTTTAGTATCAGGATGACCTATAGCCATCATGTTATGTCTGTCGTGCACCAGTTATAAACTTTCCATTCAAATGACTGCTTTTCAATAACCAGAAGGCTCCCAGCATGCCCCCAGACTCCCCTAAAAGGTTTCTGTGCTTCGCTCAGTCAATAGGCTGATCCATCATTTGACTTTCTGACTCTTTTTTTATGAATTTTCACTCATATGCCTTGTGAATTGGGAAAGGGGGATGGAATAGAGATAAAGTTGACTCTTCAAGAATTCCTACGACATACAATATTTTAGATGTCACATATATTTATATGTGTGTGGCCTAATATTGTCCTAACTTAACTCTGACCACAGGTGACCTGCTGAAATAACATGACATACTCACACAAGAACTAATGATGTCAGTATTTTGAGGGTAAAACTACGATCACTACATCCACATTACTCCAGAAGTTATGAACACTTAATCATCCTTGATACTTCAGAGGTTACAGTCATTGTTCTCTACACCTCTATAACCATCCACATTACTCCAGGGGTTACACTCATTACTCTCTACACCTCTATAACCATCCACATTACTCCAGGGGTTACACTCATACCTCTCTACACCTCTATAACTATCCACATTACTCCAGGGGTTACACTCATAGCTCTCTACACCTCTATAACCATCCACATTACTCCAGGGGTTACACTCATTGTTGCTCTCTACACCTCTATAACCATCCACATTACTCCAGGGGTTATACTCATAGCTCTCTACACCTCTATAACCATCCACATTACTCCAGGGGTTACACTCATTGTTGCTCTCTACACCTCTATAACCATCCACATTACTCCAGGGGTTACACTCATTGCTCTCTACACCTCTATAACCATCCACATTACTCCAGGGGTTACACTCATAGCTCTCTACACCTCTATAACCATCCACATTACTCCAGGGGTTACACTCATTGTTGCTCTTTACACCTCTATAACCATCCACATTACTCCAGGGGTTACACTCATTGTTGCTCTCTACACCTCTATAACCATCCACATTACTCCAGGGGTTATACTCATAGCTCTCTACACCTCTATAACCATCCACATTACTCCAGGAGTTACACTCATAGCTCTCTATACCTCTATAACCATCCACATTACTCCAGGAGTTACACTCATTGCTCTCTGCACCTCTATAACCATCCACATTACTCCAGGGGTTGCACTCATTGCTCTCTACACCTCTATAACCATCCACATTACTCCAGGTGTTACACTCATTGTTGCTCTCTACACCTCTATAACCATCCACATTACTCCAGGAGTTACACTCATTGCTCTCTACACCTCTATAACCATCCACATTACTCCAGGAGTTACACTCATTGCTCTCTGCACCTCTATAACCATCCACATTACTCCAGGGGTTGCACTCATTGCTCTCTACACCTCTATAACCATCCACATTACTCCAGGTGTTACACTCATTGTTGCTCTCTACACCTCTATAACCATCCACATTACTCCAGGAGTTACACTCATTGCTCTCTACACCTCTATAACCATCCACATTACTCCAGGAGTTACACTCATTGCTCTCTACACCTCTATAACCATCCACATTACTCCAGGGGTTACACTTATTGTTGTTCTCTACACTTCTATAACCATCCACATTACTCCAGGGGTTACACCCATTACTCTCTACACCTCTATAACCATCCACATTACTCCAGGTGTTACACTCATTGCTCTCTACACCTCTATAACCATCCACATTACTCCAGAGGTTACATTCATTGTTGTTCTCTACACCTCTATAACCATCCACATTACTCCAGGGGTTACACTCATTACTCTCTACACTTCTATAACCATCCACATTACTCCAGGGGTTACACTCATTACTCTCTACACCTCTATAACCATCCACATTACTCCAGGTGTTACACTCATTGCTCTCTACACCTCTATAACCATCCACATTACTCCAGAGGTTACATTCATTGTTGTTCTCTACACCTCTATAACCATCCACATTACTCCAGGGGTTACACTTATTGTTGTTCTCTACACTTCTATAACCATCCACATTACTCCAGGGGTTACACTCATTACTCTCTACACCTCTATAACCATCCACATTACTCCAGGTGTTACACTCATTGCTCTCTACACCTCTATAACCATCCACATTACTCCAGAGGTTACATTCATTGTTGCTCTCTGCACCTCTATAACCATCCACATTACTCCAGGGGTTGCACTCATTGCTCTCTACACCTCTATAACCATCCACAATACTCCAGGAGTTAAACTCATTTTTGTTCTCTACACCTCTATAACCATCCACATTACTCCAGGGGTTACACTCATAGCTCTCTACACCTCTATAACCATCCACATTACTCCAGGGGTTACACTCATACCTCTCTACACCTCTATAACCATCCACATTACTCCAGGGGTTACACTCATTGTTGCTCTCTACACCTCTATAACCATCCACATTACTCCAGGGGTTATACTCATAGCTCTCTACACCTCTATAACCATCCACATTACTCCAGGAGTTACACTCATAGCTCTCTATACCTCTATAACCATCCACATTACTCCAGGAGTTACACTCATTGCTCTCTGCACCTCTATAACCATCCACATTACTCCAGGGGTTGCACTCATTGCTCTCTACACCTCTATAACCATCCACATTACTCCAGGTGTTACACTCATTGTTGCTCTCTACACCTCTATAACCATCCACATTACTCCAGGAGTTACACTCATTGCTCTCTACACCTCTATAACCATCCACATTACTCCAGGAGTTACACTCATTGCTCTCTGCACCTCTATAACCATCCACATTACTCCAGGGGTTGCACTCATTGCTCTCTACACCTCTATAACCATCCACATTACTCCAGGTGTTACACTCATTGTTGCTCTCTACACCTCTATAACCATCCACATTACTCCAGGAGTTACACTCATTGCTCTCTACACCTCTATAACCATCCACATTACTCCAGGAGTTACACTCATTGCTCTCTACACCTCTATAACCATCCACATTACTCCAGGGGTTACACTTATTGTTGTTCTCTACACTTCTATAACCATCCACATTACTCCAGGGGTTACACCCATTACTCTCTACACCTCTATAACCATCCACATTACTCCAGGTGTTACACTCATTGCTCTCTACACCTCTATAACCATCCACATTACTCCAGAGGTTACATTCATTGTTGTTCTCTACACCTCTATAACCATCCACATTACTCCAGGGGTTACACTCATTACTCTCTACACTTCTATAACCATCCACATTACTCCAGGGGTTACACTCATTACTCTCTACACCTCTATAACCATCCACATTACTCCAGGTGTTACACTCATTGCTCTCTACACCTCTATAACCATCCACATTACTCCAGAGGTTACATTCATTGTTGTTCTCTACACCTCTATAACCATCCACATTACTCCAGGGGTTACACTTATTGTTGTTCTCTACACTTCTATAACCATCCACATTACTCCAGGGGTTACACTCATTACTCTCTACACCTCTATAACCATCCACATTACTCCAGGTGTTACACTCATTGCTCTCTACACCTCTATAACCATCCACATTACTCCAGAGGTTACATTCATTGTTGCTCTCTGCACCTCTATAACCATCCACATTACTCCAGGGGTTGCACTCATTGCTCTCTACACCTCTATAACCATCCACAATACTCCAGGAGTTAAACTCATTTTTGTTCTCTACACCTCTATAACCATCCACATTACTCCAGGGGTTACACTCATAGCTCTCTACACCTCTATAACCATCCACATTACTCCAGGGGTTACACTCATACCTCTCTACACCTCTATAACCATCCACATTACTCCAGGGGTTACACTCATAGCTCTCTACACCTCTATAACCATCCACAATACTCCAGGGGTTACACTTATTGTTGTTCTCTACACTTCTATAACCATCCACATTACTCCAGGGGTTACACTCATTACTCTCTACACCTCTATAACCATCCACATTACTCCAGGTGTTACACTCATTGCTCTCTACACCTCTATAACCATCCACATTACTCCAGAGGTTACATTCATTGTTGCTCTCTGCACCTCTATAACCATCCACATTACTCCAGGGGTTGCACTCATTGCTCTCTACACCTCTATAACCATCCACAATACTCCAGGAGTTAAACTCATTTTTGTTCTCTACACCTCTATAACCATCCACATTACTCCAGGGGTTACACTCATAGCTCTCTACACCTCTATAACCATCCACATTACTCCAGGGGTTACACTCATACCTCTCTACACCTCTATAACCATCCACATTACTCCAGGGGTTACACTCATAGCTCTCTACACCTCTATAACCATCCACAATACTCCAGGGGTTACACTTATTGTTGTTCTCTACACTTCTATAACCATCCACATTACTCCAGGGGTTACACTCATTACTCTCTACACCTCTATAACCATCCACATTACTCCAGGTGTTACACTCATTGCTCTCTACACCTCTATAACCATCCACATTACTCCAGAGGTTACATTCATTGTTGCTCTCTGCACCTCTATAACCATCCACATTACTCCAGGGGTTGCACTCATTGCTCTCTACACCTCTATAACCATCCACAATACTCCAGGAGTTAAACTCATTTTTGTTCTCTACACCTCTATAACCATCCACATTACTCCAGGGGTTACACTCATAGCTCTCTACACCTCTATAACCATCCACATTACTCCAGGGGTTACACTCATACCTCTCTACACCTCTATAACCATCCACATTACTCCAGGGGTTACACTCATAGCTCTCTACACCTCTATAACCATCCACAATACTCCAGGGGTTACACTCATTACTCTCTACACCTCTATAACCATCCACATTACTCCAGGAGTTACACTCATTGCTCTCTACACCTCTATAACCATCCACATTACTCCAGGAGTTACACTCATTGCTCTCTACACCTCTATAACCATCCACATTACTCCAGGGGTTACACTTATTGTTGTTCTCTACACTTCTATAACCATCCACATTACTCCAGGGGTTACACCCATTACTCTCTACACCTCTATAACCATCCACATTACTCCAGGTGTTACACTCATTGCTCTCTACACCTCTATAACCATCCACATTACTCCAGAGGTTACATTCATTGTTGCTCTCTACACCTCTATAACCATCCACATTACTCCAGGGGTTACACTCATTACTCTCTACACTTCTATAACCATCCACATTACTCCAGGGGTTACACTCATTACTCTCTACACCTCTATAACCATCCACATTACTCCAGGTGTTACACTCATTGCTCTCTACACCTCTATAACCATCCACATTACTCCAGAGGTTACATTCATTGTTGTTCTCTACACCTCTATAACCATCCACATTACTCCAGGGGTTACACTTATTGTTGTTCTCTACACTTCTATAACCATCCACATTACTCCAGGGGTTACACTCATTACTCTCTACACCTCTATAACCATCCACATTACTCCAGGTGTTACACTCATTGCTCTCTACACCTCTATAACCATCCACATTACTCCAGAGGTTACATTCATTGTTGCTCTCTGCACCTCTATAACCATCCACATTACTCCAGGGGTTGCACTCATTGCTCTCTACACCTCTATAACCATCCACAATACTCCAGGAGTTAAACTCATTTTTGTTCTCTACACCTCTATAACCATCCACATTACTCCAGGGGTTACACTCATAGCTCTCTACACCTCTATAACCATCCACATTACTCCAGGGGTTACACTCATACCTCTCTACACCTCTATAACCATCCACATTACTCCAGGGGTTACACTCATTGTTGCTCTCTACACCTCTATAACCATCCACATTACTCCAGGGGTTATACTCATAGCTCTCTACACCTCTATAACCATCCACATTACTCCAGGAGTTACACTCATAGCTCTCTATACCTCTATAACCATCCACATTACTCCAGGAGTTACACTCATTGCTCTCTGCACCTCTATAACCATCCACATTACTCCAGGGGTTGCACTCATTGCTCTCTACACCTCTATAACCATCCACATTACTCCAGGTGTTACACTCATTGTTGCTCTCTACACCTCTATAACCATCCACATTACTCCAGGAGTTACACTCATTGCTCTCTACACCTCTATAACCATCCACAATACTCCAGGGGTTACACTTATTGTTGTTCTCTACACTTCTATAACCATCCACATTACTCCAGGGGTTACACTCATTACTCTCTACACCTCTATAACCATCCACATTACTCCAGGTGTTACACTCATTGCTCTCTACACCTCTATAACCATCCACATTACTCCAGAGGTTACATTCATTGTTGCTCTCTGCACCTCTATAACCATCCACATTACTCCAGGGGTTGCACTCATTGCTCTCTACACCTCTATAACCATCCACAATACTCCAGGAGTTAAACTCATTTTTGTTCTCTACACCTCTATAACCATCCACATTACTCCAGGGGTTACACTCATAGCTCTCTCTACACCTCTATAACCATCCACATTACTCCAGGGGTTACACTCATACCTCTCTACACCTCTATAACCATCCACATTACTCCAGGGGTTACACTCATAGCTCTCTACACCTCTATAACCATCCACAATACTCCAGGGGTTACACTTATTGTTGTTCTCTACACTTCTATAACCATCCACATTACTCCAGGGGTTACACTCATTACTCTCTACACCTCTATAACCATCCACATTACTCCAGGTGTTACACTCATTGCTCTCTACACCTCTATAACCATCCACATTACTCCAGAGGTTACATTCATTGTTGCTCTCTGCACCTCTATAACCATCCACATTACTCCAGGGGTTGCACTCATTGCTCTCTACACCTCTATAACCATCCACAATACTCCAGGAGTTAAACTCATTTTTGTTCTCTACACCTCTATAACCATCCACATTACTCCAGGGGTTACACTCATAGCTCTCTACACCTCTATAACCATCCACATTACTCCAGGGGTTACACTCATACCTCTCTACACCTCTATAACCATCCACATTACTCCAGGGGTTACACTCATAGCTCTCTACACCTCTATAACCATCCACAATACTCCAGGAGTTACACCCATAGCTCTCTACACCTCTATAACCATCCACATTACTCCAGGGGTTACACTCATTACTCTCTACACCTCTATAACCATCCACAATACTCCAGGGGTTACACTCATTGCTCTCTACACCTCTATAACCATCCACATTACTCCAGGAGTTACAATCATGGTTGTTCTCTACACCTCTATAACCATCCACATTACTCCAGGGGTTACACTCATTACTCTCTACACCTCTATAACCATCCACAATACTCCAGGGGTTACACTCATTGCTCTCTACACCTCTATAACCATCCACATTACTCCAGGGGTTACACTCATTGTTTCTGTCTCGGAGGTCTATGAAAAAATTGTTAACAACTAAGAAAAACTCCTGCATGCAGTCCAATTCTACTTTCTTTTACAGCTAAAACCAACCAGCTGAAGAATATTTTGTCAGCCAACCTGACTTTAGGATTTGGTACTCTTTTTAATTTTTCAGTTTTTCACTAAATGACAGTGTAAGTGAATGTAAGTAAATTTGGGGATGACTATGATTTCACAATGATATTGAATCTGTATGCTAGTGCTATAGTACAGAATCCTAACGAAGGATACTTGATGCCGTAAATGTGTGAAACATGCACGAAGACATCCTGACCTGAGCAAAAAAATAAAGGTCCCATTCAAATCGGTAATTTGTATTCTCTACTGTTACAGGATAGTTTTTACTGGGGGTTTTATACACCTTTCTGGTTCAGAATTCAGATTTGATGTGATTTGCTTGTTACATGAATCACAAGAAAGGTTTTTGTATGAAGATTGAATTCTTTGAATACACATTTGAAATTTTCTTCATTTTTAAGCTCTGTGATCGGTGTGTTGTAAGAATTCCGAGGGTATAAGGTTGTGTTATTGTAAATGGGGCATGTACTGGGAGAACCACATCAAGTGATAACTAGTACTTCTAGATAACACCTGATAATCATTCCTTATCGTCTTCCACTCCCACAACCAGTGTCCTAACAGACAGAACTCCCTTCCTGATTCTAACTCGGTCTCTGGTCTATACAAACAGACATCATAAAAAAAACTACCTCTCCCTCCTACAACTAAACCACACACATCCTAATAACACTTCCTCTCCCTCCCACAACTAAACCACAGACATCCTAATAACACAACCTCTCCCTCCTACAACTCTACCACAGACATCCTAATAACACTTCCTCTCCTTCCCACAACTATACCACAGACATCCTAATAACCCTAAATCTCCCTCCCACAACTATACCACATACATCTTAATAACACTACCTCTCCCTGCAACAACTATACAACAGACATCCTAATAACACTACATCTCCCTCCTACAACTATACCACAGACATCTTAATATCACTACCTCTCCCTCCCACAACTACACCACAGACATCCTAATAACACTACCTCTCCCTCCCACTGCTATACCACAGACATCCTAATAACACTACATCTCCCTCCCACAGCTATACCACAGACATCCTAATAACACTACATCTCTCTCCCCACAACTATACCACAGACATCCTAATAGCACTTCCTCTCCCTCCCACAACTATACCACAGACATCCTAATAACACTACCTCTCCCTCCCACAACAATACCACAGACATCCTAATAACACAACCTCTCCCTCCTACAACTCTACCACAGACATCCTAATAACACTTCCTCTCCCTCCCACAACTAAACCACAGACATCCTAATAACACAACCTCTCCCTCCTACAACTCTACCACAGACATCCTAATAACACTTCCTCTCCTTCCCACAACTATACCACAGACATCCTAATAACACTACATCTCCCTCCCACAACTATACCACAGACATCCTAATAACACTTCCTCTCCTTCCAACAACTATACCACAGACATCCTAATAACACTACCTCTCCCTCCGACAAATATACCACAGACATCCTAATAACACTACCTCTCCCTCCCACAACTATACCACAGACATCCTAATAACACTACATCTCCCTCCCACAACTATACCACAGACATCCTAATAACACTTCCTCTCCTTCCAACAACTATACCACAGACATCCTAATAACACTACCTCTCCCTCCGACAAATATACCACAGACATCCTAATAACACTACCTCTCCCTCCCACAACTATACCACAGACATTCTAATAACACTACCTCTCCCTCCCACAACTATACCACAGACATCCTAATAACACTACCTCTCCCTCCCACAACTATACCACATACATCTTAATAACACTACCTCTCCCTGCAACAACTATACAACAGACATCCTAATAACACTACATCTCCCTCCTACAACTATACCACAGACATCTTAATATCACTACCTCTCCCTCCCACAACTACACCACAGACATCCTAATAACACTACCTCTCCCTCCCACTGCTATACCACAGACATCCTAATAACACTACATCTCCCTCCCACAGCTATACCACAGACACAGCTATACCACAGACATCCTAATAACTAACATCCTAATAACACTACCTCTCCCTCCCACAACTATACCACAGACATCCTAATAACACAACCTCTCCCTCCCACAACTATACCACAGACATCCTAATAACACAACGTCTCCCTCCCACAACAATAACACAGACATCCTTATAACACTACGTCTCCCTTCTCTATTGACTGACATCATACCTTCTCTATTGACTGACATCATACCTTCTCTTGACTGACATCATACCTTCTCTATTGACTGACATCATACCTTCTCTATTGACTGACATCATACCTTCTCTACGTCTACCTTCTCTATTGACTGACATCATACCTTCTCTATTGACTGACATCATACCTTCTCTATTGACTGACATCATACCTTCTCTATTGACTGACATCATACCTTCTCTATTGACTGACATCATACATTCTCTATTGACTGACATCATACCTTCTCTATTGACTGACATCATACCTTCTCTATTGACTGACATCATACCTTCTCTATTGACTGACATTCTACCTTCTCTATTGACTGACATCATACCTTCTCTATTCTGACATCATACCTTCTCTATTGACTGACATCATACCTTCTCTATTGACTGACATTCTACCTTCTCTATTGACTGACATTCTACCTTCTCTATTGACTGACATTCTACCTTCTCTATTGACTGACATCATACCTTCTCTATTGACTGACATCATACCTTCTCTATTGACTGACATTCTACCTTCTCTATTGACTGACATTCTACCTTCTCTATTGACTGACATCATACCTTCTCTATTGACTGACATTCTACCTTCTCTATTGACTGACATCATACCTTCTCTATTGACTGACATTCTACCTTCTCTATTGACTGACATCATACCTTCTCTATGACACATACCTTCTCTATTGACTGACATTCTACCTTCTCTATTGACTGACATACTACCTTCTCTATTCTCATACCTTCTCTATTGACTGACATTCTACCTTCTCTATTGACTGACATCATACCTTCTCTATTGACTGACATCATACCTTCTCTATTGACTGACATTCTACCTTCTCTATTGACTGACATTCTACCTTCTCTATTGACTGACACATCATACCTTCTCTATTGACTGACATCATACCTACCTTCTCTATTGACTACTATTGACTGACATCATACCTTCTCTATTGACTGACATCATACTATTGACTGACATCATACCTTCTCTATTGACTGACATCATACCTTCTCTATTGACTGACATCATACCTTCTCTATTGACTGACATCATACCTTCTCTATTGACTGACATCATACCTTCTCTATTGACTGACATTCTACCTTCTCTATTGACTGACATCATACCTTCTCTATTGACTGACATTCTACCTTCTCTATTGACTGACATCATACCTTCTCTATTGACTGACATCATACCTTCTCTATTGACTGACATCATACCTTCTCTATTGACTGACATCATACCTTCTCTATTGACTGACATATCATACCTTCTCTATTGACTGACATCATACCTTCTCTATTGACTGACATCATACCTTCTCTATTGACTGACATCATACCTTCTCTATTGACTGACATTCTACCTTCTCTATTGACTGACATCATACCTTCTCTCTATCTATTGACTGACATCATACCTTCTCTATTGACTGACATCATACCTTCTCTATTGACTGACATCATACCTTCTCTATTGACTACCTTCTTCTATTGACTGACATCATACCTTCTCTATTGACTGACATTCATACCTTCTCTATTGACTGACATCATACCTTCTCTATTGACTGACATCATACCTTCTCTATTGACTGACACCTTCTCTATTGACTCATACCTTCTCTATTGACTGACATCATACCTTCTCTATTGACTGACATCATACCTTCTCTATTGACTGACATTCTACCTTCTCTATTGACTGACATCATACCTTCTCTATTGACTGACATCATACCTTCTCTATTGACTGACATTCTACCTTCTCTATTGACTGACATTCTACCTTCTCTATTAACTGACATCATACCTTCTCTATTGACTGACATTCTACCTTCTCTATTGACTGACATCATACCATCTCTATTGACTGACATCATACCTTCTCTATTGACTGACATCATACATTCTCTATTGACTGACATCATACCTTCTCTATTGACTGACATCATACCTTCTCTATTGACTGACATTCTACCTTCTCTATTGACTGACATCATACCTTCTCTATTGACTGACATCATACCTTCTCTTTTGACTGACATTCTACCTTCTCTAGTGACTGACATCATACCTTCTCTATTGACTGACATTCTACCTTCTCTATTGACTGACATCATACCTTCTCTATTGACTGACATCATACCTTCTCTATTGACTGACAGTATACCTTCTCTATTGACTGACATTCTACCTTCTCTATTGACTGACATTCTACCTTCTCTATTGACTGACATCATACCTTCTCTATTGACTGACATCATACCTTCTCTATTGACTGATATCATACCTTCTCTATTGACTGACATCATACCTTCTCTATTGACTGACATCATACCTTCTCTATTACCTTCTCTATTGACTGACATCATACCTTCTCTATTGACTGACATCATACCTTCTCTATTGACTGACATCATACCTTCTCTATTGACTGACATTCTACCTTCTCTATTGACTGACATCATACCTTCTCTATTGACTGACATCATACCTTCTCTATTGACTGACATTCTACCTTCTCTATTGACTGACATCATACCTTCTCTATTGACTGACATCATACCTTCTCTATTGACTGACATTCTACCTTCTCTATTGACTGACATTCTACCTTCTCTATTGACTGACATTCTACCTTCTCTATTGACTGACCTTCTCTATTGACTCTTTTACCTTCTCTATTGACTGACATCATACCTTCTCTATTGACTGACATCATACCTTCTCTATTGACTGACATCATACCTTCTCTATTGACTGACATCATACCTTCTCTATTGACTGACATCATACCTTCTCTATTGACTGACATTCTACCTTCTCTATTGACTGACA